>NC_073401.1:837500-1137500 GCF_028641065.1 Leucoraja erinaceus | reverse complement strand
CCTGATGGGAGGAGGGCAAATGAGTCCATGGTTGGGGTGGGAGGGGTCTTTGATGATCTTCCCGGCCCGTCTCAGACACCGTTTTCGGTGGAGGGCATCCATGGCGGGGAGCGGGGCACCGATGATGTACTGCGCGGTTTTCACCACCCGTTGTAGTGCCTTCCTGTCCGCTACGGTGCAACTGCTGTACCATACCGTGAAGCAGGTGGTCAGGATGCTTTCGATGGTACAGCGGTAAAAGTTGGTCAGGATCTGGGGGGACAGGTGAGCTTTCTTGAGCCACCTCAGGAAGTAAAGGCGCTGCTGTGCCTTTTTGATCAGCTTGGAGGTGTTGAGGGACCAGGACAGATCCTCCGAGATGTCTACGCCGAGGAATTTGTAGTTGGAGACGCGCTCCACCTCAGTCCCGTTTATGTGGATGGGGGTATGTCTGCCCACTCTGTTCTTCCTGAAGTCAACAGTAATTTCCTTCATCTTCTTGGAGTTGAGGACGAGGTTATTGTTGGCACACCAGGTTGTCAGGTGCTGGACCTCATCCATGTAGGCTGATTCATCGTTGTCACTGATCAGCCCTACCACCGTGGTGTCATCGGCAAACTTAATGATGGCGTTGGAGTCATTCTTAGGGATGCAGTCATGGGTGAAGAGGGAGTAGAGGAGAGGGCTGAGCACGCAGCCCTGAGGCACGCCGGTGTTCAGTGTTATAGTGGAGGAGGTGAGGTTGTTGACCCTAACAGACTGTGGTCTGTTGGTGAGGAAATCCAGTGTCCAATTGCAGAGGGAGGTGGAGATGCCGAGTCCGCTGAGTTTGGTGATCAAGCTGGCGGGGATGACAGTGTTAAAGGCGGAGCTGAAATCAATGAACAGCATCCTGATGTAGGTGTTATTGCTGTCCAGGTGGGTCAGGGCAGAGTGTAGGGCCGCCGATAGACACTTTTGTCTACCTGCAATGATTATTAATTGTGATTGTCTGCTCAGCCATCTTGAAGACAGCTTCTGGATGCCAGGAATCCCCTTAAACCGGGACATGCTAACATCCAGTGTAGGACAAAGGAAGTGCATGATATGGGTTCACCAGGTCTTTGTGGGTTGCTTTCTTTAAGTTCTTTCCTTTTGACAGCAAAACCTCGTGACCCCAGATCCCAGTTTAGTCTTGGGGTGGTTATTGGGAAGCCAATGGGATGAAAATTGCTTTGTGGGAGAGGCTGGAACCTGATCCAAGTCTGATTGCTCCAAAACGTGGAGGAAGGAACTGCAGATGCTGATTTATATCGAAGGTAGACACAAAATACTGGGGTAACTCAGTGGGTCAGGCAGCTTCTCTGGAGAAAAGGAATAGGTGATGTTTTGGGTCAGAACCCTTCTTCAGACCCTGAAGAATCTCTGAAGAGTCTGGAGTAGGGTTCCGACCTGAAACGTCACCTATTGCTTGTTTCCAGAGATGGTGTTTGACCCGCTGAGTTACTGTAGCATTTAGTGTCTATCTCCAATTGTTCCAAGTCCAACAGCATCTGACTCTTAGGCGTGGGCCCAGGTGTGAAATGTGATGAAACATTCAGAGTTGCACAGAATACTACAAAACTGATTGGTGAATGTAAGGGGAGAGTATACAGTTAATAGCAAAACCCTTAACAGCAATGCTGTGCAGGGGGATCTTGGAGTCCAAGTTCATCGCTCTTCAATTTAGCAGCATAAGTAGATCGGGTATGTGTGCCTTCATTGCTAGGGGCATTGAATATGTCAGGAAGTCATGATGCAGCTCTATTGGACTTTGGTCAGACTGCATTTAAAATATTGCATTCAGTTCTGGTTATCCCATTAAAGGAAGGAAATCTCGGCTTTGGAGATGGTGTAGGGGAGGTTCACCAGGCTCCTGTCTGGGTTAGAGAATTTTGGCTACAAGGAGGTTGGATAATATTTGTTTGTGTTCTCTGGAATGTCAGATGTCACGGGGAGCCTTGGTAGAAGTATATAAAACCATTTAGGATAGACAGTCCAAACCTTTATCCCAGAGTGGGATGGTCCAATACTAGAAGGCATAGCAAAAAGGTGAGAGGGGGAAAGTTGAATGGAGATGTGTGTGGCAATCTTCCTGTGAAGCTCCCAAAATATTTCAACTGGGTTGAAGGAATGATAAAACTGTTGATTGTGATTAGGGTTGTTAACTCAATGCTGTCCTTCCTAGCAGTGAATGTGTGCCATGCATGGACATATTGAAAAATAAAACAGATGGAGGAGGAATAACGGGGAAGCAGTAAAGAAGACCGGAGGACAAGTTGGATAAGTAAAAGCCCTGTCCCACTGTACGAGTTCATTCAAGAGTTCTCCCGAGTTTGCCCTGATTCAAACTTGGAGATTTACGGTAATGGCCGCTCTTAGGTACTTGGGCTCTCGTGGACATTTTTCAACATGTTGAAAAATCTTCACGAGTCTTCCCGAGCTTACCGCGTTTCCCGAGTACCTGCCGTTAGCGTTACGAGCCGCTAAGAGACGTCCCCGAACTCCAACGAACCCGCTACGTACATTCTATGTGCTTCCACGAGTTTGATTTTTTTTTAAACTCGGGAGAGCTCTTGAATGAACTCGTACAGTGGGACAGGGCTTTGTGCGTTGAAGTTATTCCGTAAACCATAGAACTCATTTGCTGATACATTGAATGATACACTGAGACCTTAAATAAAAATCACTTAGGAAAGGTTAAATATAATATTATTTAACAATGCAACCAATTGGTTTAATATATTTCAATGAAAACAAAATGAGTAAATCTGATTTCACAGGGACAGGGTATCTTCGGAAGCTTCTGAAAAAGGATCTCGACCCGAAACATTACCCATTCCTTCTCTCCAGGGATGCTGCCTGTTGCGCTGAGTTACTCCAGCATTTTGTGTCTAACTTAGGAAGTTTTAGTCATCTTTGTATGTGGCACTCACTATGAGTAACTGCAGCTTTTTTTCCCAGGGTGTGTGAGTGTGTACTGTATGTTTTTATTGAGGGGGTTGCTGGCTGGTGGGTTATGACCCTGACCACACAGCTCCATGTCAACAGCAGGTGGATGTTTCTTTCCAAAACGATACCAGAGCCAGTTAATGTTTCCTAAAGAAAACAAACTTGGAGTCCCTGAAACCTGAGCAGCACAATAATGATCCCAGCGGCTTGCTCCAGACTCTATGTGCAGCCTGCCAGGGATGTACAGTTTCCTTTTTAAAATTCCCCAGAGAGAATTTCTGTGCCAGACTTTTTATACATATTGGACCGCGACACATCCATTCAAAGCTGGTTTTCAGAATCCTCTTTGCCTTGTCTTCCCAAGAATTACAAACAGTAGTATTTTAAATGTCCTTGGAGACGAGAAGGCCAGATTTATTTTGCAAGGAAGCAGCAGAGAATTGTTTCTGGTGAGGCATTCACTTACTTTACATTCAGTTAAGCATTTGTTTAGTTTTGCCAGGGACTTCAAACACTATGTTTTCAGCACGGTGGCGCAGCGGTAGAGTAAAGCGCCGGTGACCCGGGTTCGATCCTGACTACGGGTGCTGTCTGTACGGAGTTTGTACGTTCTTCCCGATGACCGCGTGGGTTTTCTCTGAGATTTTCAGTTTCCCCCCCCACACTCCAAAGACGTACAGGTTTGTAGGTTAATTGGCTTGGCATAAGTGTAAATTGTCCCTAGTGCGTGTGTAAGATAGTGTTAATATGCGGGGATCGCTGGTCGGCGCGGATTCGGTGGGCCGAAGGGCCTGTTTCCGCGCTGTATCACTAAGCTAAACTATGGGTGCTATCCCACCCAACCCAGACAGTTCAGTGGGCAGGTACCTGACTTTTGGGCAGGTCATTCTTGGCACATTTTGAGATCCATTGCCTCCATGTTCTGAGAAATATTGATGCTCATTAATTCATTCCCCTTTTATCTCCACCATGAGTCTCTTCCGATTAGACTCTGGCCAAGGTGATTTGGGTAGTGTTGATGTTGCAGGGACTCTACAGACGGATTAGGACAGGTTGGGTGAATGAGCAAAGAAGTAGCAAATGGAATACAGCATAGCAAAGTGTACAGTCATGCACTTTGCTGGAAGGAATATAGGCGTAGACTATTTTATATATGGTGTGAGGATTCAGAAATTGGAGGTGCAAAGGGACTTGGGAATGCTGGGACAGGATTCCCAAAAGGTACATTTGTAGGTTGAAACGTTGGTAAGGAAGGCAAATGCAATGTTAGCATTTGTGTTGAGAGGACTAGAATATAGTCCTAGAATATTTTACACAGAGTGGGGAATCTCTGGAACACTCTGTCACAGAATGTAGTCGAGGCTAGTTCATTGGCTATATTTAAGAGGGTGTTAGATGTGGCCCTTGAGGCTAAAGGGATCAGGGGGTATGGAGAGAAGGCAGGTACAGGATACTGAGTTGGATGATCAGCCATGATCATATTGAATGGCGGTGCAGGCTCGAATGGCCTACTCCTGCACCTATTTTCTATGTCTATGTTTCTATAAAAGCAAGGATGTAATGCTGAAGCTTTATAGGGCAACATTTGGAAAATTGGGAGCAGCTTTTGGCCCCACATCTGAGGAAGGATGTGTTAGCATTGGAGAGGGTCCAAGGAAGCTTTGCAAGAATGATCATGGAGATGATTAGCGTCATGAATGAGCATTTGACAGCACTGGGCCTGAACTTGCTGGAGATTGGAAGGATGAGGGAGGACCTCATTGAAACCTACCGAATGATGAAAGGTCTAGGTAGAATGGATGTGGGGAGGATGTTTCCATTAGTAGGAAACTCTGGGACTAGAGGGCACATACCTCAGAATAAAAGATGGTACCTTTTAGAGATGAGGAAGAATTTTGTTAGCCTGAGGATGGTGAATTAGTGGAATTCATTGCCAGAGTGGAGGATGTCATTGTGAATGTTTAAAGTGGAGATTGATATGTTCTTGATTCGTAAAGATGCCAAAGGTTACGGGGAGAAGGCAGGAGAATGGGGTAAAGAGGGAACAATAGATCAGCCATGATCGAATGGCAGAGCAGACTCGATGGGCTGAGTGGCCTAAATCTGCTCCTATCATGACTTACAAAATGACTGTATTTCTGTGTGAGGCGGTGGTGGGAGAGGGCTGCTTTCTGCTGGTACCCTACTGGCTCTCATGGATATGGAATGCCTTCTATATTAGGCATGATGGCCATCCGTGTGTAGGAAGGAACTGCAGATGCTTGTTTACACACGGATGGCCATCTAGGCCCTAGATTGCCCGTCCACCGATTGTACCTTCCGATCGATACGCTGCATTTTTAGGAGTGAGAAGTATTTCCATTTGCTAGATTGGTGGAAGCTGGCAGCAATGACAGGGAACTAACTAACTGCATTATTCCGCAAATGACTCCAGAATAAAATCGATGAATTTCAAGGCCTTCATTCAAATTGTGCCCATCAGGATGTGCTGATCTGTGTACATATCTGGGGCGGTACGGTGGTGCAGCGGCAGAGTTGCTGCAATACAGTGCCAGAGACCCAGGTTCGATCCTGACTACATGTGCTGTCTGTACGGAGTTTGTACTTTCCCCCCCGTGACCTGCGCGGGTTTTCTCCAGGATCTCTGGCTTCCTCCTACACTCCAATGACATACAGGTCTGTATGTTAATTGGTGTGGTATAAATGTAAAATGCGTGTAGGGTAATGTAAATGTGACACCTGCCTCCCTGAAACCTGCCTCCCTGAATCTTTGGACTATGTTGGTTCGTAAACGCTTAGCTCCCATCCATCTGTTTGGAGCAAATTTGCTGGAGGACGCAATGATACAGAGTAGAGGCTGAAATCAGCCAAGATTTACTGTGATCTGACGGAATGGTTGCACCTTCCTGAGGGGGCAGTGAATGTCCATAGTTTTCTAACACCAACTGTACTGAACAGCAGAGAAAGGAAGGAGATTGTTGTTCGTTGTAACCCAATTAATCCCCACTGGCCTGGGGATGGATTGTTCCCCTGAAGATCGTTCACCTCACATAATGTGTAGCACTCGCATGACCTGTAACGTTACATCTCCTGTACGTTTAACACAGCTAAATGGGCTTGGTGCAGAAGTGTAGGCCTCAGCGTGATGCCTGGTGTATCTTCAGCACACCGGTTCCTGTTTGCTGGGATAATCACATTCTTCGGATGAAACCGAGGCTTTTGCTACATTCCTTCTCTTTTTGGAAACGTTCCAAATGTCCTTGTGCAGAGCTAGCTGATGGTGGATAGCGTTTGTGTGTGGGAGCGGAGGGGGAGGGGGTGGGTGGTTGCTGTGGTGGGAAGGAAGTGTCTGTCTAAGGGAGATGGAGAGAGAGTGAAAAATGTACTTCAAAGTGAGAGCAATAGAGGGCAGGGCCCTTCAAAGAGACGTTTGATGTTATTTGTGTTCCTCAGCCTTTGGGGCATGACACAAGTTATTCTGAACTCAGTGACCAGATGATAACCTGAAAACATCACTGGAGATCTGAGCAAATGCTGCTAAATAACTCCTTCCTGTCTGGATGCAGTTACTGGTCAAAACTTAATTGCAAGTCAGAAGGAAGTGGTGCAGGGGCAGCAGTGGTAGAGTTGCTGCCTTGCAGCGCCAGAGACCTGGGTTTGATCCCGACTAGGGCTGCTGTTTGCATGGAGTTTGCATGTTCTCCTTGTGACCGTGTTGGGTTTCTCCGGGTGCTCCGGTTTACCCCCACACTCCAAAGACGTGCAGGTTTGTAGATTAATTGGATTTGTTAAAGCTGTAAGTTATCCCTAATGTGCAGGATAGTGCTGGTATATGGGGCAGACTTGTGGCTGAACTCTACTGATGTAATAATGGATTCCAGGGATGACATTAAGTAAATGCATAGAAAGGAACAGCAGATGCTGGTTTACACCGAAGACTGATACAAAATGCTGGAATAACTCAACGGGACAGGGAGCATCTCTGGAGAGATGGAATGAGTGACGTTTTGGGTCAAGACTGAAGATTTACTGGTCTCAGATTAAATAGTCAGCCATTTAGAAATCATGTCGCATTCTGACATAAGGTCACAAATCTACTTCTCGTTCCTAAGATGCCACCTGACCTGCTGAGTATTTCCACTATTTTCTGTTTTTAACCCTAGGAATGAGATGAATATCTTTCTCACTTCATTTAGTTTATGAGTGTAGAAGTTTTGAGTATAGAAGTTGGGATGTAATGTTAAATTGTACAAGGCATTGGTGAGGCCAATTCTGGAGTATGGTGTACAATTTTGGTCGCCTAATTATAGGAAGGATGTCAACAAAATAGAGAGAGTACAGAGGAGATTTACTAGAATGTTGCCTGGGTTTCAGCAACTAAGTTACAGAGAAAGGTTGAACAAGTTAGGGCTTTATTCTTTGGAGCGCAGAAGGTTAAGGGGGGACTTGATAGAGGTTTTTAAAATGATGAGAGGGATAGACAGAGTTGACGTGGAAAAGCTTTTCCCACTGAGAGTAGGGAAGATTCAAACAAGGGGACATGAATTGAGAATTAAGGGACTGAAGTTTAGGGGTAACATGAGGGGGAACTTCTTTACTCAGAGAGTGGTAGCTGTGTTGAATGAGCTTCCAGGGAAGGTGGTGGAGGCAGGTTCGTTTTTATCATTTAAAAATAAATTGGATAGTTATATGGATGGGAAGGGAATGGAGGGTTATGGTCTGAGCGCAGGTATATGGGACTAGGGGAGATTATGTGTTCGGCACGGACTAGAAGGGTCGAGATGGCCTGTTTCCGTGCTGTAATTGTTATATGGTTATATGGTTTAGTTTAGTTTAGAGATACAGCATGGAAACAGGCCCTTTGGCCGACCAGCGATCCCCACACATTAACACTATCCTACACACCAGGGTCATTTTAACATTTACGCCAAGCCAATTAACCTACAAATCTGGAAGTTTTTGTAGTGTGGGGGGAAACTGAAGACCTTGGAGAAAACCCATGCAGGTCACGGGGAGAACGTACAAACTCCATACAGAGAGCACCTGTAGTCAGGATCGAACCCGGGACTCTGGCGCTGTGAGGCAGTGGCTAATCCGCTACGCCACCATGGCGCCAGCTTGGAAGTTGTTAAATATTCCCAATTGGATCCTTAGGGCAGAGTTTATATCCGAGGTTGGCGGAGCATATGTGAGGTGGAAATTTTGCAGAAAAGTAGCGCAGAAGGTTAACTTTGAACCCAAATGAAATGGCATTTTTTTTTTTAATCAAAAAATTTATTCAATTATTAAAAAATAATATTTACACTACAATAAAACAAGCCAGAACCCACCACCATAAATACAATACAAACATATATCCATAATAAACTATTATACAATTATGATACAATCCTTATTGAGGATACATTCAACACCCTGCGGAGCCCAGCGGTCCCGGAACTCCCTCAGGGTGCCCTTTCTAATCCCACCCAGGCACGGACGTAACCCCGGAAAAGGGGCAGGCAGCTGGCTCGGGCAGAGCTCTCTTCCGTCTGGCGCTGTGACTCGCGGATGGCCAGCTTGGCCAGGCCCAGGAGCAACCCAACCAGGACATCTTCAGCCCTACCCTCGCATAACCAGCTTTTAAAAAAAAATTAATATCAAAAAATGTATTCAATTATTTAAAAAATAATATTTACACTACAATAAAACAAACCAGAACCCACCACCATAAATACAATACAAACATTTATTATTAATAAACTTCTATACAACTATGTTACAATCCTTATTGAGGATACATTCAACACCCTAAGGGGCCCAGCGGTCCCGGAAATCCCCCAGAATGCCCGTGGCTAGGGCAATAAAATGGCATTGGAAGGTGATTAATGTTGATCAATATACGTTTCTGGAAAATGAGGGAATGGAGGGCTATGGTGAGCTGTGACACAAGAATTGAAGCCGGGGCAGGTTTGAAGGGCCAACAGGCATCCATACAACTTTCTTGTGTTCTTGTGGGTCATGGAAATCAAAAGCTCCCTTTCCCCTCTGGAAACAGTTGAAGATAAATTGATGAAAATGTCGACCAATTTTTGTAGCGATTTGTTATGTAAGGATATCAAAAACAGACTAGGGTACAGACTAACCACAGTTTAATATGCAAAGTGGCGAAATAGCCTTCTATGTATTACAAGTATTTACTCATAAAGAAAGACCTTCCATCTACTGGACGTGCTCAAGAATTTCCACTTCATTACAGGTGCAAAATATTTTTTGCAACAGGCAGAGTTACATGACTGGAAAATGAGCAACTTGCAGACTCAGTGGCCCCAGCACTTGGCCTCATTTTGCCAAGTTGGACGGCTTTCTTGCAGCAAGTCTATGAAGCCTGCTCTGATGGCTGAGAAGGAGGGGTGCCAGTGAGCAGTTGAACAGCACAAAATTGTTGACGTTGAATTATTGCTTTTACTGCCCAAGTATTTATTATTGTAGAGTACAAAGATTCCTTTTTTTTTTGAAAAGGCATTGCTTTCATTATTACCAGTACTTGGTGTCACCAAGGCAACAGCATCTAAGCTATGCCATGCCGCTGGAAAAAAATGATTGATGCTAGATTTAAAAAGAACAAATGTTTGCCATTTTTTGGACCTCGGGGGTTGAGGTTCACCAGGTCTGGACAGGCAAGGGGGTACTTCTTGAAGTGTTGACATACTTTGGTGTAATACATGTGACAGCTAATTCAGCATGTTCTTTTATGCCTAAATATAATAACAATTGATTCCGTTCATTTTAGTGATAGAAACTGAGAGATAAATATTGCCTGAATGCTGGAGGGAGATCACCTGCTCTGCTTTGAAAATATGTGGAGGGATCTTTTAAATCTGCCTGAGAGTCATTAAAGGCTTCTCCAAAAGGCAGCATGTGAGAGACGGCTGCATTCCTCCACCATTCTGCAGCATCTGTGTGGAATTTCCCATGTTTATCCCTTCCCCGCAGTTATTGCTTCTGTTTCTTTCCCGCGTACACCGGATACACAACTCCAAAGCTGCCAACATCATCAGATAGAAGCAAAGAACTAGCTGGTTATAATACACAAAGGGGAACACAAAGGTTAATACACAGGGCAGCGCGGTGGCACAACGGTAGAGCTGCTGCCTAACAACACTTACAGCGCCAGAGACCCCGGTTCAATCCTGACTACGGGCGCATGCATGTCTGCACAGAGTTTGTACATTCTCCACGTGACCTGTGTGGCTTTTCTCTGGGATCTTCGGTCTCCTCCCACACTCCAAAGTTGTAAAGGTTTGTAGGTTAATTGGCTTGTAAATTGTTCCTGGTGAATGTAGGATAGAGTCAATGGGATCACTGGCCGATGCAGACTCGCTGGGCCGAAGGGTCTGTGGCTGCGCTGTATCTCTAAAGTAAAGTAACCTAAACAATAGGACACAAAGCTCCCCCCCCCTTATCCCCCACCCCACTGCCCCTTCTCTCCCCTGTGCTCCACCGGCACTCCCATCTATTTCTCCCCCCCCGCTTCACAATCCACCACTCTTCAAACCCATCATGCCTTCTTGACACTGGCCTTTGTTCCAACCATCTTCCTATCAAGCCCCCCTCCCCCTCACCTGTGATGACCTAGTACCTGCCGCGCTTTGTCCCGCCTCTCGCCTTTTCCAGCTTTCCTCCCCTCCCTCTACAATCAGCCCAAAGAAGGGTCACGGCCCGCAATGCCACCCGTCCACGTTCTCCAGAGGCGCTGCCAGACCTGCTGAGTTACTCCAGCACTTTGTTTCCTTTTGCCAACATTATTAACTGCATGTGAATGGAGAGGTGATGATCAGTAAGTTGCTTTGTCTTTGCAACTCATTCCCAGCGAGGCTTGATCGTTTCATTGGCAAAGCCCTCGACCACACATGAATAATGTTTCCTCTTGTCTCTTCCTGCCGCTTCCTGTCCAAGGATAAGAATTTGTAGTATCCATTATTCTGCGACAGGCTGGGATGCATTGCCTGAGTTATTTTTGTTGAATACATTACAACCCTTTGGTCCACCAAGTCTACTTCCACGTCGGCTAATGCTATTTCGTTCTCCTCATATTCCCATCTACTCCTTCAGATTCTACCGCTCACCGACACACGAGGGGCAATTTGTGTCTGCACCCCAGCGCTTGAACATTGACTTCTCCAATTTCCTGTAGCCCTTGCTGTCTCCTCCCCTTCTCAGCCCTCTGGCTCCTCCTCTTCTTTTCTTCTTCCCGCCAGTTTTCTTCATAGTCGAGGAAAGTTTTCAACATATGCGTGGGAGGTGGTAGAAACATAGAAACATAGAAATTAGGTGCAGGAGTAGGCCATTCGGCCCTTCGAGCCTGCACCGCCATTTAATATGATCATGGCTGATCATCCAACTCAGTATCCCGTACCTGCCTTCTCTCCATACCCTCTGATCCCCTTGGCCACAAGGGCCACATCTAACTCCCTCTTAAATATAGCCAACGAACTGGCCTCAACTACCCTCTGTGGCAGAGAGTTCCAGAGATTCACCACTCTCTGTGTGAAAAAAGTTCTCCTCATCTCGGTTTTAAAGGATTTCCCCCTTATCCTTAAGCTGTGACCCCTTGTCCTGGACCTCCCCAACATCGGGAACAATCTTCCTGCATCTAGCCTGTCCAACCCCTTAAGAGTGGTAGGAGGTTGCAGGTCACCTCGACCTTGATTTTTTTTTGGGTGGCGGGCAAGGTCACCAGAGGTTGCTGTTTAGGTCTCCTAAGTGGGACAGGGGCTTTACTCCAGTATCCTGTGTCTATCTTCGGCACCCAGAAGAAACCCAAGTGGTCACAGGGAGAAAGTGCACACTCCATATAGACATCACTGGATGTTAGTATTGAGCTGTGTGGAGGAAACTGTAAAACTGTAGGTCTACAAGCTCCGCCTTTCTAACACCCTAAATGCTCACTAGCCCTAATTGCACAAAGACGGCATCTCTGGAGAAAGTGGATTGGTGACATTCAAGGTTGGGACCCTTCATCAGACTCCAGAGATGCTGCCTGTCCCAGTGAGTTACTCCAGCACTTTTTTTGTTGGAAACCAACATCTGCAGTTGCTTGTTTCCAGCATTAATTGCACAATGGCTACATGCTCCTCAACATGTCTTGTAGGAATGAATCAGGGCTGAAGGACTGGCAGCGTGCGACACAAAAACACACCAAATAACAAAATCTGCTCGGGAAATACAGAGAGACTGCAGGAATGGTGGTGGGGTGTAGCCAGAGCTTGGCTGAGAACATGCAAAGTAACTGAGGGATAGACCATGATGCCTGCTGTTGGCTGGCCAGACAGGAGTGTGAAAAGTTGAGGATTGGCGATAGCCCAGGATAGACTAGATAGACAATGGGAACTTTCTCCTCACATTGCCCTTTGCATCTTTAAATTATAGTCTTGCTTTTTAGCCCAGCTGGAAACGGCGAATTTGTGAAGAGAGCAATGATCTAACTTCAAAATGCAATGTTATTGTAATCCATCCTTTGTGCAAAATCATGTTAATTCTAGAACGTTTTTTGTCCTTAGTGATATTGATAACTTTCCAAAGATCAGTCCTGGAGTGATTTTTCCCTTTTTATTTGGTGTGTAAAATAAAGTTGCCCTTGATTGTCACTTGGTGTTAGCAGCTGTCAAACTCTCCAAAACCCTGGCTGTCATTTGCTGCATCTAAAACCTGTCACGTGGATAGAATGAAAGACTTCACGCTCCACTTCTGCAGAATGAGTTGTAATGCTGCTGCCTTTTTTCAATACTTTTCTGCCTGACTAGTCTGTTCATGACTTTGGAAGGCACGAAAAGTACAATAATTTTGCATTAAAGCAAAATGCTTGATTTTTGGAAGATGATGTATTTTGTACTCAACACAACATCTTAAACATTACAACCAAGGCAATCTTCCTTTCACTACAGGTAGACACAAAATGCTGGAGTAACTCAGCGGGTCAGGCAGCATCTCTGGAGAGAAGGAATGGGTGATGTTTCGGGTCGAGAGCCTTCTTCAGAATAAATCTGTCTGTTTAATGGCTGTGTAATAGGATTTTTTCGGGAGATGCCCTATCAGCCTTGTAAGTCACCAGAAACCTTTACTGAACATATATTTTCTGCCTTGAAGCACACTACCAACCCTGTTCTCCATAGATGCACATAAAATGCTGGAGTAACTCAGCAGGACTGGCAGCATCTCTGGAGAGAAGGAATGGGTGATGTTTTTTGGGTTGAGATCAGACTGATGAAGGGTCTTGACCCTAAACGTCACCCATTCCTTCTCTCCAGAGATGCTGCCTGTCCCGCTGAGTTACTCCAGCATTTTGTGTGTCTATATTCGGTTTAAACAAGCTTCTGCAGATCCGTCCTGCACACTTCTGTTCTCATGCTGTGAATCCGATGGAAATGAGTTGTCAGGATATGGGGCAATTCAACTTCCATCTATTAGGCTGCTGCTTGTTTACCCATGAAATGTCCAAGGTTTATCCAGTTCACTGCCCTCAATCTGATTGCACCACATGCTCACTGATTAGGGCCTCAAATCATTTTACAGCTAAATGCTGAGATTGTTTGCATCATATCTTTTTGGTTTTCTTCTGCTTTCTCTACAACGTCGGGACCCGAGATGGGAGTGGTCTTAGTTTCTTTAACTGAAAGCAAGTGGAACTAAGCCTTAACTGTAGAGAACCACCGACACAGAGTAGTCACAATAGCACAGTGTTTCAGAGTGGCAGAGGCAGAGAGGGAAGGTTAGGATTTTGTCATTTTTACTGTCAAAAGGTCCCGCAACTGTTTACTTCCTTTTCTTTCATATTGACTGCTGCCCTTTGGACTGTTTATTTGCCTCTTTATTTTGGGCTTGGATTTGAACTGAGTTCAATCATTTGTCGACCATGGGTTCAGGTCACATTTTGAAATTTCAAGCATTTTCCGTTCAGGACTCCAAAGAACTTCTTTTTTTTTTGTCATGTGAAAATTTGATTTCCATCATGTTTGTCAGGCTTTTCCTTTCTTGTTGTGTCGAGCAGCGTTGAGCTCAGCCGCCACCTGGCTATGCGGTGGAGTCAAGATTGCCAACCAGTCCAGTATGAGGCCTAATCCTTCACATGAAGTGAGAGCTTACACTTGCCATTCACAGCAATAATCTCAATGCCAATGAGTGACGTATTTTTAAACAGGCATCGGGTAGTAGTGATGATAAAAGGGGGCCATTGCTTTATTCCCTCCTCTGCAGTTTGCGCATTAACGTCCAATGACATTCACACACAAAATGCCAGAGTAACTCAGCGGGACAGGCAGCATCTCCTCTGGAGAGAAGGAATGGGTGAAGTCGCAAGAAGAGTCTCAACCCAAAATCTCACCTGTTCCTTCTCTCCAGAGTTGCTGCCTGTATCCGCTAAGTTACTCCAGCATTTTGTGTCTATCTGCGGTGTAAACCGGCATCTGCATTCCTTCCTTCACACCATGAAGCTCTGCTGACATGTTGCACTGAAGCCTCCTGATCTGGGGAGCTTGATGCCATCACCAGCAATAGTTCTCCACATCTGGTGCCTTTCCAGTGTTTGCATCTGGCAGAAAGGATCAAAGTGATCAAAAATAATCCTCCACTGCTGCTCTAAATTAACGTTCTTCATGGACACAACTTTTGTTTTCAGCCTTTCGAAGTTTTCTCATTAACTATCGCTTTTCTCTCCACCCGTCCTTCTTTTGTCCACGTCCCCGCGCCTTACCCCATATGGTCATTATTTGAGACATCAAGCTTCTTTGTGAGTGCTGACAGATTACAATTGAAATTGACCCAACCTTGGCTGAAACTAGTTGATGCACAGCCATCTGCATCATAGCTGAGACCTACTAATGCTACAGAGATAACCATCACATCCAAGTGCTCCCTTATCTGTACAGCTTGCCCAATCGCTGATCAACACACTGAGGTGTTAATGGACTGAGTCATTTGAAGGTAGCAGTCATTTTTTATAATAAATGGAATCTCATTCATGAGAAACAAACAGCAGGAATAGTAGCTAGAGTTGAGAATGCTGTTGATACCATTAATCACCTAAGTTATGTCAAGTATTCATTTATTGTCAAGTATTCAATGATTACATAATTTTTATTGGTAGACAAACATGCTGGAGAAACTCAACTCATCTATGGAGCGAAGGAAATAGGCAACGTTTCGGGTCGAGACCCTTCTTCAGTCTGAAGTTTCTCCAGCATTTTTGTCTACCTTCGATTTTCCAGCATCTGCAGTTCCTTCTTATACATAATTTTCATTGTTTTTTTTAAATTGTTTAAATTGCATGCAATATATTCCAAGGTAGATTGTGAGATTAAAACTGGACGTCCTATATTCTGTGATGGCATGGGATCAATATAAAATGTGTCAATTGCTGAGATCTAATGTTATGCCATAGAGGGAGTACAGAGAAGGTTCACCAGACTGATTCCTGGGATGTCAGGACTTTCATATGAAGAAAGACTGGATAGACTCGGTTTGTACTCGCTAGAATTTAGAAGATTGAAGGGGGATCTTATAGAAAATTACAAAATTCTTAAGAGATTGGACAGGCTAGATACAGGAAGATTGATCCCGATGTTGGGGAAGTCCAGAACAAGGGGTCACAGTTTAAGTATAAGGGAGAAATCTTTTAGGACCGAGATGAGGAAAACATTTTTCACACAGAGAGTGGTGAATCTCTGGAATTCTCTGCCACAGCTCATTGGCTATATTTAACGGGGAGTTAGATGTGGCCCTTGTGGCTAAAGGGATCAGGGGGTATGGAGAGAAGGTAGGTACAGGATACTGAGTTGGATGATCAGCCATGATCATATTGAATGGCGGTGCAGGCTCGAAGGGCCAAATGGCCTACTCCTGCACCTATTTTCTATGTTTCTATGTCTTCAGTTTTGGGTTCAAATGTAAACCACATTAATAGGAAGAAAGTTGCCAGTCTGCATCAGTGTAAGGATCAAATAGACAGTGAATGTTCAATGAAAACCTAACCAAGCGTTTTAAAGAAAGACATTTTGTGATATCCCAACATGGTTTTTTTAACCATCAATGATGCTGGAGATACATAAAAATGCTGGAGAAACTCAGCGGGTGCAGCAGCATCTATGGAGCGAAGGAAATAGGCGACGTTTCGGGCTGAAACCCTTCTTCAGACTGATAGGGGGTGGCGGGAGAAGGAAGGAAAAAGGAGGATGAGGAGCCCGAGGGCGGGGGGGATGGGAGGAGACAGCAAGGGCTAACAAAATTGGGAGAATTCAATGTTCATGCCCGCAGGATGCAGACTCCCCAAGCGGAATGCTGGAGTTATACTTGCTCCTGATTTGCAATTGTGAGCGTGAAAGTCCAATAATAATGCTTTATTTTCTCACATAATCAACTGCACAGTGAAATCCTATTGTGTACATAAAGTCATAAGCTTATTTGTGATAGGAGTAGGATAAGGCCATTTGGCCCATCATGTCTACTCTGCCATTCAATCATAGCTGATCTATCTCTTCCTCATAACTCCGTTCTCCTTCCATTTCCCCATAACCTCTGACACCTGTTACACATCAGGGGCCACCATTTTTTGCGCCATAATTGAAAGTTCAACTGGTCAATGAAGGAAATTGGATTCATTTTGAAGGTCTTTTGGGAGGTCATGTTGCAGTTCTTTAAGATGTTGGTGAGTGCATTTATAATATTGTGTTCAGTTCTGGGCACCATGTTATAGGAAAGATATTGTCAAGCATGAAATGGTTCAGAAAAGATTTACGAGGATGTTGCCAGGACTAGAGGGTGTGAGCTTTAGGGAGAGGTTGAGTAGGCTGGGTCTCTAGACAACAGGCAATAGACTATTCCATGGAGCGCAGGAAGATGACGGGTGGTAGATGCAGAGTAAGGGAATCGAGGACCAGAGGACACAGGTTCAAGGTGAAGGAGAAAAGATTTAATAGGAATCTGAGGGGCAACTTTTTCACTCAAAGGTTGGTGGGTGTATGGAACAAGCTGCCAGAGGAGGTAGTTGAGGCTGGGACTATCCCAAAGTTTAAGAAATAGTTAGACAGGTACATTGATAGGACAGGTTTGGAGGGATATGGACCAAGCACAGGCAGATGGGACTAGAATTAGAATTAGAAGAATTAGAATTTCCTTTATTGTCATTCAGACCTTACGGTCTGAACGAAATTTCGTGCCTGCAGTCATACATACAATAATAAACAACAATAAACACAAATTTAACATCCACCACAGTGAGTCCTCCAAGCACCTCCTCACTGTGGTAGTGGCAAAAATCTTACGGTACAAACAGTCCCGCGGCTCACCGTGCTCCGCGAACGAGCCGGCTCAAACACCGCGGCCCGGGGTGGTCGAAGCTGCCGCCCTCCAGTCCAGTGGACGCAGCCGCTGGCCCGCGGCTGAACCCCGGACAGGTCACCGCCGCCAGAACGCCGTCCCAGCCACCGGAGCACCGTTCCAGCCCCGAGCCGGATCGCCCTCACGTGAGTGCCGTACCTTCCTCGAGCTGGGCCGCCCCGACGGGAGCGCCACAGCCCCTCACGGGAGAGTCTCAGCCCCTCGCCAGGCCGCCCACACGGGAGCGTCACAGCCCCTCACGGGAGAGTCTCAGCCCCGCGCCAGGCCGCCATCATGGAAGCGTCACAGCCCCTCACAGGAGTACCGTTCCAGCCCCGAGCTAGACCGCCCTCACGGGAGCGAGCCCAGGGCGAGTCCTGACTGGCTCTGCCTCCGGAGTCTCGAGGTCGCCAGCTCCGCCATTAGGCCTCATCGCAGACGGAGGCAGAGAAGGAATATACGACAAAAAAGTCGCATTCCCCCCGAAGGGAGAGACAGCAAGCCCCGTTTCAACCCCTCCCCACATAAACACAGCCTAAAAACCAAAAACTTAACTAGACAAAACGAAAAAAACACCACAAAAAAGTAAAAACAAACGGACTGCAGGCGAGCCGCTGTTGCCAGGGCAGCGCCGCCACTTATGTAGCTGGGACATGTTGGCCGGTGTGGGCAAGCTGGGGTGAAGGGTCTGTTTCCACACTGTATCACAGACTCTCTATGACTCTAATTTTGGTTGAAAAGCAAAAAGTAACTGCAGATACTGGATATCTGAAATAAAAAGTGGGAATGCTGGAAAACTCAACCAGAATACAATATTTGCTACCAATCTATGTTGGGAATTGAAGGATAAATATCAAGCAAGACACCAGAAGAAGTTCCTGCTCCTCTAACGTCGCCATGTTATTTTGTAATTCACTTGTTTACATGTTGTGGATATTGGTGCCAAGGCACAAAATTGATCCACCCAAAATTGAGTGGCTTTGCTCAGCTGTTTCAGAGGGTAGTTAAGAATCAAGCAACATTGGAGCATTTGTGTTACATAGTAGCCTGGCAAGGTAGATTTATTTTATTTAAGGATATTAGTGAACTTTTGAATTTTAATTACATTGTCTCCATCCCTTAAGGTAGCTCTTTACTCCAGATCTACTGCTAAATGTATCAGCTGCTGCAACAGGAACTTTCCATTACATCTTCTCCTGGTTGCACTTGCACCTAAAACTCTGTGAAGGGCAGCACGGTGGCCCAGCGGTAGAGTTGCTGCCTTACAGTGCCAGAGACCCGAATTTGATTCTGACTACAGGCGCTGTCTGTATGGAGTTTGTACATTCTCCCTGAAACACACATAAGTTTTCTCTGAGATCTTTGGTTTCCTCCCACACCCCAAATCCTTACAGGTTTGCAGGTGAATCGGCTGATGGTACAAATATCAATTATCCCTAGTGCGTGTAGGATAGTGTTAGGGTGCGGGGATCGCTGGTCGGCGCGGATTCGGTGGGCCGAAGGGCCTGTTTCCATGCTGTATCTCTAAAACTAAAAGTAAAATCACAAAATATGAATGTGATCCATTTGGACATCCTTCACGTGGAAAGAGGTGACAGGAATCATCTCATTCTTCCATTCAAATAGAACAATGAACTATCACCCGTGTGTGCAAAAAGTTTCCACATCATCAATGGAAGAATAACGAGAAGAATGAGATCCAGTCACAAGAATGATTCATTCTCAACGTGAATTCCTTTCCCCCATTACACCAACCCTGCCTCTAGGCATTCCACCCCATAGTAGCACAAAATCAAGGTTTTCATAAAGAATTTAAGGAGCGACTCCTGGATATGTCGAGCCTCGTCTCATAATTCTGGGCCCTGTACCTAATATATTGGTAATTATTTCTGTTTAAGCCCCGACATGATTTGAATGAGATGATGTGTAAAATACCCAGCCAGAGGCACTCCCGCGGGTCCCTTTCATGCCTACATGATTAATGACCTGCTGCCCTTCACCAGTGCTTTTCAACAGCTTCTTGGCTTTATGAGCTGACTTTGGGGGTTTGGTGTGAGGCTGTCTGTACTGTCTGATTGCACTACTGTCCGTTCAGAAGCATGTTGCTTTATGACAACTCTTACAGCAACTGAACCCTGGGTCATTCTGCTCACATCCCCATCTCAAGCTGCTTCATATCGAATGGGGTAAAGTGTAGTGACTGCTATAGTGGCTAGAGTAGACTGTTGTTTACAGAGATAACAGGGATAATGTATACCTGTGTGTAAGCCAGCATCTGCAGTTCCTTCCTACACATTTGGTCTACGCCTCTGGATTACATCAGTGTTGGAACAGGTGAAATGGTGATTGTTAGAAATGTTGAGGAATTTGAGGTGATAGAAATGGCACTGATTTCTCAGCTCTAATTATGCTGCACCACTGCTGTCTATTACACCTGTTGATGCCGCTTTTTATGTGGACGTTCGTTTTTTAAACTGGACGAATTTTGCGTTTCATGTGGATGCTGAATTTTCCGTCTATTAGATACATAGATAGTAGTGCAGTAGTGGGCCATTCAGCCGTTTGAGCCAGCACCGCCATTCAATGTGATCATGTACCCCACAACCAGTACCCCGTTCCTGCCTACTTCCTATATCCCTTGATTCCGCTAGGCCCAAGAGCTCCATCTGACTCTCTTTTGAATACATCCAGTGAGTTGGCCACCACTGCCTTCTGAGGAAGCAAATTCCTTAAATTCACAACTTTCTGTGAGAAAATGTGTTTACTCGTCTAAGTTCTAAATGGCTTATCCCTTATTCTTAAACTGTGGCCCCTGATTCTGGACTCCCCCAACATCGGGAACATTTTTCCTGCATCTAGCGGGTCCAATCCCTTAATAATTTTATATATTTCTATAAGGTCCTCTCTCATCCTTCTAAATTCCAGTGAATACAAGCCCAGTCGTTCCATTCTTTCATCATATGACTGTCCCGCCATCCCGGGAATTAACCTCGTGAACCTACACTGCACACCCTCAATAGCAAGAATGTCCTTCCTCAAATTAGGGGACCAAAACCATACACAATACTCCAGGTGTGGTCTCGCCAGGGCCGTGTACAACTGCAGAAGGACCTCTTTGCTCCTCTACTCAACTCCTCTCTTTATCAAGGCCAACACATATTAGCTTTCTTCACTGCCTGTTGTACCTGCATGCTTACTTTCAGTGACTGATGTACTAGGACACCCAGGTCTCATACTTCCTAATTCCCTAACCTGGCACCACTCAGATAATAATCTGCCTTCCCGTTCTTGCCTCCAAAGTGGATAACCTTACATTAAACTGCATCTGCCATGCATCTGCCCACTCACCCAACCTGTCCAACTCACCCTGCATCCTCATATCATCCTCCTCACAGTTCACACTGCCACCCAGCTTTGTGTCATCTGCAAATTTGCTAATGCTACTTTTAATTCCTTCATCTAAATCATTAATGTATATTGTTAATAACTGTGGTCCCAGCACCGAGCCTTGCGGCACCCCACTAGTGACTGCCTGCCATTCAGAAAGGGACCCGTTAATCCCTGCTCTTTGTTTCCCAACCAATTTTCTATCCATGTCAATACCTTCCACCCAATGCCATGTGCTCTAAATTTGCCCACTAATCTCTTGTGTGGAACCTTATCAGATGCTTTCTGAAAGTCCAGACACACGACATCCACTGGCTCTCACTTGTCTATTTTACTTGTTACATCCTCAAAAAATTCCAGAAGATTTGTCAAGCATGATTTCCCCTCCATAAATCCTTGCTGACTTGGATCGATCCTGTTACTGCTATCCAAATGTGCCGCTATTTCATCTTTTATAATTGACTCCAGCATCTTCCCCACCATCGATGTCAGGCTTAAGGGCCTGTCCCACTTACGCAACTTTTCAGCGGACTGTCTGTCCGGAACGACCGTCAGCTGGGAACACACACACACACACACACACACACACACACACACACACACACACACACACACACACACACACACACACACACACACACACACACACACACACACGCACACACGCGCGCGCGCACACACACACACACACACACACACACACACACACACACACACACACACACACATCAAAACGGGGGAGCTCTATCTGAAATTCACACGGTACAAAGCCATGGTGACACCTGCGATGAACAGGAAGGTTAAAGATGGCTAGCACAGTATATGGTAAGTCCTTTAAAAGAGCGGGGGGGGGGGGGGGGGAAAAGAGGAAAGAGGAGGGAAAGGAGTGGAGACACTTTTAAGAAGCCACATAACGTTTAATAAGCCAGAGATACACAGCTGTGAAGTATAGCGGGCATTTAACATTACCGGTCGGTTTTCCTTGGTTCTGAAAACTCGTGCTTACGGTTTTTTCCCCCAATGAGCCTATTAAAATGCCCGGTCAGCAAAGGAGATTAACTAAAACTACCTACGTTACCTCGACTACCTACAACGACATGCCGACCCAAGTACCACTGCAATACAACTTCAAAAGAATCGATTTTCTCCATGGCGACCAATTTTCTGTCACGGAAAATCTTTCAACATGTTGACAAAGTTTCCGCGACCATACTGAGGCCATGAGTAGTTACCACCATGTGGGAACTCCTCGTGACCATGAAGGAGACTCACCAGAGACCACCTACGACCATGTGGCGAGCGCAGAGTCTCCTGAACTCGCAAAATAAGGTCGCCTATGTGGGACAGGCCCTTAACTGGTCTATAATTCCCTTCTTTCTCTCTCCTTCCTTTCTTAAAAAGCGGGATAACATTAGCGACCCTCAACAAGAACTGATCCTGAATCTATAGAACATTGGAGAATGATCACCAATGCATCCACAATTTCTAGAGCCACCTCCTCGAGTACCCTGGGATGCAGACCACCACACCCGTGTTGTATTTTAATATTACACGAAGAGTAAAGCAATCTTATTTTAGCCACTTGTACGTCTCTGCTTAGGCATTTTTGCTGTACAATTTGGCTCAAGTTAAACCTTAATTGAATTTCAGGAAATAACATAAGAGTCGCTAAATTTGGACAAACTACAAATTAAAAGCTTCCGCAATGACAGTAATTTCACTCTGAATTGGTGACGTGTAGTTTGCTGAATTATGAAAGAAAGTGGTTATGAACCTAACAGATACATTCCTAGCATCACCAGTACTTACAATTGGTCTGAACAAATTGTTTCATCTGCAGTGTGAACATGTCCTTTTAAACAGTTAATAAATAATCAAATTATTTATTCTGAAGAAGGGTTTCGGCCCGAAACGTTGCCTATTTCCTTCGCTCCATAGATGCTGCTGCACCCGCTGAGTTTCTCCAGCTTTTTTGTGTACCTACAATAAATAATCAAAGATAGGCACAAAAAGCTGGAGTAACTCAATGGGTCAGACAGCATCTCTGGAGAGAGGGAATGGGCGACGTTTCGGGTCCTGTCTGAAGAAGGGTCTCGACCCGAAGCGTCACCCATTCCTTTTCTCCAGTGATGCTGCCTGTGTTACTCCAGCTTTTCACGTCTATCTTTGGTTTAAACCAGCATCTGCAGTTCTTTCCTACACGAGGAATATACAAGGCTATCAGTTCCAAGGGTTGGATGGAATAAAATGTGAGGTGAGCTAAAAAGTGTCAGGGGATATGGGGAGAAGGCAGGAACGGGGTACTCATTATGGATGATCAGTCATGATCATATTGAATGGTGGTGTTGGCTCGAAGGGCCGAATGGCCTACTCCTGCACCAATTTGCAATGTTTCTATGTAAGAAGTAGATTTTAAGAGTCCTGTTTCCTCAAGGGAACAATTAACACAAAAAAATAGGCCAAGGTTTGAAATGACCTCCCTGCCACCTTACCGCTTGTTTCTCCTTTAAGATGCTCCTTACAACCTATCCCTGTCGCCGAGCTTTCCATCATCTTTCCTGATATCTTCTCTGTTAAAAATAGTTTGCTCGATGTATAGATGTATAGATACACTCTGACTGGGTGTGCTTTATACAATGTGATAATGGTCTGCATGAATTCACTGCTGGGGAGCTTTCTGTCTCATCAGAAATTCAGTATCAGCTGTAGAATGAAGTAAACAGAATAAACTGAATCATGGAAGTGCAATTATCCTGGAGGCTGTTTACAATCCCTCTCTGCTTTGGATGCAGTTCCCTTTATTCTCGAAACACAAAATGCGGGAGTAACTCTGTGGGACAGGCACCATCTCTGGAGAGAAGGAATGGATGACGTTTTGTGGTCGAGACCGCTCTTCAGACTAAAAGTCATGGGAAAGGGAAACGAGATGATGTCGGGAAATATAGAACAATGAATGAAAGATTTGCAAAAAAGTAATGATGCTAAAAGAAACAGGCCATTGTTTGCTGTTTGCTAGGTGAGAACAAGAAGCTGCTGTGACTTGGGTGGGAGAGGGATAGAGAGAGAGGGAATGCCAGGGTTACTTAAAGTTAGAGAAATCAATATTCATACCACTTGGCTGTAAGCTGCCCAAGCAAAATATGAGATGCTGTTTCTTCAATTTATGTTTGGCCTCACTCCTAGTGGAGGAGGCCTAGGACAGAAAGATCAGTGTGGGAATGGGAAGGAGAGTTAAAGTGTTTGGCAACTGGGAGATTGGAGGATGTGGGCATCACTGGCAGGGACACTATTTAGTGACCATCCTGATAGCTTGAATGGAGTTTCATGCCTGGCCATTTCACAGGGAATCAACCACACTGCCACGGAGTTGGAGCCTTTCCGACAAAAGACATCAGCAATCTGCCTATCGTGGTTTGAATCACAAATATCAAGTTTTCATTGACAAACATATTTCATTAACTAAGTAAACTAAACTGAACTTGCTCACCAACTGAGTCAGTGAGGTGGGCATGTGGCCATTCTTCCCCACCCGGTCGTTCCCCTATCACGGCTGTTTCAGGAATCTTTTCCAACACATTGATTTTGTTCATTTCCAACTAGCCAACAGTTCTGAGGAATGGAACTCTGTCATAAGTTGAAGAGGACGTGTGTGACGATTCTACCACTCGTCTGCGCTCTCAAGGGCAACTTAAAGCAGCCACGTAACCACAACCCGCATGGATTTGAGATGTGGGGAGGAACTGGAGCATCCAGAAGAAGTGTTTACTGTGGTTTCCCTGTTCCTTAGTCCCAAGAAAGACTCCTTCCAGTCGCAAGCCTACTGTGGTGACTCAACATGGGGTCGTTCGTACCAGTCTCACTCCAGGTCCATTCTGATCAGTGGACTTGTATCAAGGACAGATGATTGTGTTTAAGAAGGAACTGCAGATGCTGAAAAATCGAAGGTAGACAAAAATGCTGGAGAAACTCAGCGGGCGCAGCAGCATCTATGGAGCGAGGGAAATAGGCAACGTTTCGTCCCGAAACGTTGCCTATTTCCCTCGCTCCATAGATGCTGCTGCGCCCGCTGAGTTTCTCCAGCATTTTTGTCTACCTTAAGGACAGATGAAATGCGGTGTACGTTCTGGAACCTGACGTGCAAAGCAGGAAGGCAGCTCACCAACAATCCCAGCATCGGCTTCCAATGTCAATTTCAGATCAATTTTGTTTCCGAGGACTAATGTTAGTTTGTGTTCTCTGGATGTGGAAGGCAGTCAACAACAACAGCCTATTAATCACAGAGAGTTCACTATTACTTTTGTAGTTTAGGGAACAAGCTGACCTAGATTCAGAAAAATCAACCCTGCTGTATTTTTAATCTTGCAGATGAAAGACAGCAATAAAAAAAACCCCTCAGGAAACAGGATATCACATTAGATGAATTAAGATCACATAGAGGTGATCTTTTATTGAACTTAAAAGTTTGAAATAATCTATAGAGTTTGGGGGGGGGAGGAGGTGGGGGGGGGGGGGGGGGGATGTTGGGAGAGAACCGGTTTTGTTTTTTTTTTGTCGGGCTGGTCATATAATCACCTTGTGGCTGTGAGCCAACGTCTATTCTTTTCTGACGTGGGAAGGGATAAGAGCCAGACTTTGTCTAGTGTAACACCAGATCTGATATCAATATCACAGGCCCTGTATCAAACCCTTTCATTGCTGTTCATTGTCTGAGTGCTGCTATCATCCAGCTGGAACCCTGAGAACAATGCACGGGTACAACCAGTACTGCCATGTCTGCCGCCACTTGGAGCTGTGGGAGCCACAGCCCTTCCGATCGCTATTGTACATTTACAGGCCTTCAATGCCTATTATCATTTTACTATCTCTTTTCAATCGTATTCCATTTAAAGTGACACTGCCCTTTCCTATCCACACCTTTCCCGATGCTGGTGTCCATGGCAAGACCCACCCTCGACAAGACACAACTCTACTCCACCCCTGGCTGTGTGTTGATCGGCCCAATAGACAAAATAATCTTCTTCCCACCCCCCCCCCCCCCCCCCTCACCATCCATCTGTTCTCACCCCACCCACCTGCAGTCAGGAACGGAACTGCAGGAGGCCAAGAATGTCTGGTCAAATGTGTAAGAAGGAACTGCAGATGCTGGTGTAAAACAAAGATAGACACAAAAAACTGGAGTAACTCAGCAGGACAGGCAGCATCTCTGGAGAGAAGGAATGGGTGACATTTTGGGTCGAGAGAAGGGTGTCGACACACAACGTTACCCATTCCTTCTCTCCATGGACACTGCCTGTCCCACTGAGATACTCCAGTTTTTGTATCCATCCAAGCAGGTCTGATTTGGATTTGAGTTATGGACTCGCATGGAACAGAAGTAGAACACTAATTTACACCAATCTTACACTCATCCCTTTTTATTTTCCTGCATTCCTATCAATTCGTCCTCTCATCTACTCATTAGGGATAACTTCGACTGACCAATCAATCTACCAACCTGTACATCTTTGGGACATTGGAAGAAACTGGAGTATTTAGGGTGGTCACACGGAGAATGTACAAACTCCACATGGTCTGGATTGAAGCCACATCACTGGAGCTGAGATCCTTCACCACTGCCAGCTGCATCACTGTGCTGCCCATTGATGCCAAGTTTATGCTGAGTTACTAGATGTCAGTAAGAACACACATACTGACCAGCAAAGCAGATGAAAGAAAGGGGCTGTTATGGGCCTCAAATCTCAATGAATGAGGTAACAAAGATAACCAATACCGAGAATGCCTGTGCCCAGTGGCTCACCATGGAACAGTGGATGTGGAGAAGATGTTTCCACTAGTCTTGGATTGGAGGTTATAGCTTCAGAATAAAAGGACGTTCCTTTAGGAAGAGATGAGGGGGAATTTCTTCAGTCAGAGGGTGGTGAACTTGTGGAATTCATTGCCGCAGAAGGCTGTGGAGGCCAAGTCAATAGATATTTTTAAGGCAGAGAAAGATAGAATCTTGATTAGTACAGTCAGAGGTTATGGGAAGAATGCAGGAGAATGGGGTTAGGAGGGAGAATTAGATCATCCATGATTGAATGGCGGAGTAGACTTGGTCTAATTCTGATCCTATCACATAGGAACTCATTAATTCATAAAGAACGTATGTCAAGATTGGAAGTAAAAGCAGGCTTGTGTATGCCCACTGTAGTCAAACTGATTCATACAAATGTTACATTGATTTGTCATTGTGGGTCGCTGGCAGTTTTAAAATGTTGCCAGTGGGAATAACTCATGTATGAAGCCTAGAGCCACAGGTGACAAAGTACTGGAAGGTTCCATGGAGTCAAAGCACAAAGTGACTCAGCTGCTGTAATACATGAGGAGTGGAGACTGCAGAGGGAATAAGTTAACAAGTTAGCAGTCTATTGGCTTTAAGGTTGATTTGGCCTTCTATTGAGGTTCTGTCTGGGATGTTGCCAGGGAAATGTGAAAACCTCAGAAACAGTTCCACATGTTTTGCAACCCACACTGGAGTTCAAACATTGACAAACAGAGAGAAGGAAGAAAGAATGTTCCTTCTTTCAGAGCACAGTTCATGACATGGGGGGCAGCCAGAACGTTACATTTAAACACATATCGAGCCGCGATCAACTTTGCAATGTCAGGAATGCAACCGTCTCTGGGGCAGGAAAAAAATTGGCAACGTTTTATTTTCTAATTGTTTATTTAGTTTAGAAATACAGTGCGGAAACTGGCCCTTCGGCCCACCGAGTCCGCACCAACCAACTTAACACTATCTTACACAAACTTTACAAACTCAAGCCACCTACACACCTGTACGACTTTGGAGTGTGTGAGGAAACTGAAGATCTCTGAGAAAACCCACGCAGGTCACGGGGAGAACGCACAAACTCCGTACAGATAGCGCCCGTAGTCGGGATTGTGCCCGGGTCTCCGGCGCTGCAAGAGCTGTACGGCAGAAACTCGACCACTGCACCACCGTGTGCCACCCACCGTTTGTTGTGGGCGATGATGGTCCTGTCATTCCTGCCTGGCTCCGTCAGTGAGGCTTTGTCATGTGGTGGGGCTGACGTTGTTTTGTTTCATGCAGGCTGAGCAGGAAAAATGAGTTTGTGAAACACATTTTGATGACAGGATCGGTGACAATGTTAGTCAGAACTCTGTTGATGCTCTTTTTGAAGCGGATTAGTAGCACAGGTTGCAAGGCTGTCCGAAGCAAGTAGTAAATATGCATCTTGAAGCAAACTTAAGGCTTACAGTGTTACATTGTGAGTGGATGTCCACTCCTTTCATTCCTCACTCCACCCCCCCCCCCCCCCCCCCCCCCCCAGCTCATTATTTGTTTATGTTGTTGTATTAATCACATTTAGATCAAGTTATTATTGTATTGACAATGCTATTTTGAAGTTGTGCATTTTAACTGACCAGTTGCTGTGCCTCATCTTGCTTATTGGTAGCAAGCTCAGGCAGAATGATCCCAGATTTCACAATTTTGCGTCTCTCCTAGAAAGAACATTTCTTTGCATTGAGGTTAAAAAAAGCCTCTGTTCAGAACCCATGCGGATTAACTCCTGAAATGGTCTGGCCTGGTTTCGAAAGAGAAGATTCTGCATTTATTTGTAAGGTTTTAATGCTGAAACCCTTTCACAAAAGGAGGGGGTTAAGCACCTATTAGAAACCATTGCATCAGTTTTCCTTTAAGGACCCTTTGGGTCCAGTTAAAGCTGACCCCTTTTGTTCCAAGCTGCAAGCCTTCATTGAAAGCAGAGGTGGGGTTTTGGGCTGCTATGGGTCACTAGAGGCACCTTTTAAGAGCCAGCCCATGCCCCGAGGGTATAGAGCTGTGATGGCGCCGTGCAGCAAACTGGTTTATGCGCATTGTTTGGTCATTGGCTTAATAGGATAAATGAAGCTGGACAACCTCCTGACCTATGCTGAAATGCGGTAACTTTTGTATCCTTAAACCAGATCAGGAGATTGAGGACAGGGGCCTGCTTATCCATTAATCTGCCTTTTTAAATAACTGAGCATTTAATCCGATTTGTTCCATAGGATGACAAACTTTCCTTACATTTGTCCAACTTTTCTCCTGGTCTAAACTGGGATTCACGTTGTGTGTGGGGGGGGGGGGGGGGGGGGGGGGGGGGGGGGTGACTGCATAGGCAGGCATTCTGTGTGTTTTTGCTGCAAGACTCTCAATTTCTCTCTGAGATTTCTTGCAGAGCAAATAAAAACGTGAGCATTGAGTGCTGATGAGCTGTTTACATTTTAATTGTGTCATGCAGCCGAGGTGCAATGTGATACTGGCTCTGCTCTGTAGTCAGCAATGCAGTTGGTGCAAATGATGATGCCAATGTTCAACATTGTTCATGCGGCATTGTTAAGTGTACATTGCTTACTTTTAGCTGTGCAGTAACATGTGAGCCTGAAGGAATTGTCTTAATTTTGCATCAATCTGCATCCACCAGGTGTATATTTGGAGTGGAAACAGAAGAAACCACAAAGGTATTCAAAAAGGTCTTCTTCCCTTAAGGCCTGTCCCACTTATGCGATTTTTTTTGGCGACTGCCGGCAGCTGTCATAGTCGCAGCAGGTTGCCGAAAATTTTCAACATGTTGAAAATCCAGCGGCAACCAGAAAAAGGTACGACTCTTTGGGCGACTACTCACGACCGTACAGGTGTCACTCCTGGTATGGTGGTGAGTAGTCGCCCAAAGAGTCGTACCTTTTTCTGGTCGCCGCTGGATTTTCAACATGTTGAACATTTTGGGCAACCTGCTGCGAGCGACTGTGAGGGGTGCCGGCAAGTCGCCAAAAAAAATTGCGTGAGTGGGACACGTCCTTTATAGCTCAGCCGAGGAGCAGTGAAAACTCTGGGGGAAATAGAGCAAGTGATACTGATGCCTTTATAGTGATTGGGATTACTGTGCTTCCACTGAAGTTATGGTAGAAATTTGCTTCCGATGTCCTTTCCCAGAGCTGTGCTTCTTGGGTTCACGCTGTCTATGCTTCCACCATATGTGCTTACAGAGACTGTATTTACTTTGCCCTTTGCTTCTGTCCAATAAATTCTTATTAGCACCGTGAGGAAGAGATTTAATTATGTTAATACGTTCAATATGTTTCACCCCACCAGCCTCTGCATCCAACACATCATCCTCCAACATTTCCATCTCCTTCAACGTGATCCCCCCCACCATTCACCTCTTCCCATCCCCATCCCATTCCATCTTCCGCACAGGCCGCTCCCTCCACAAATGCTTGGCTCACTCATGTTCCCACTCAAACCACCCCCTCACCAAGTACTTTCCCCTGTAACTGCAGCAGATGTAATACCTTTCTGTATCCCTATCATTCCCCCCTCACCTCCAGGGATCCCTGCAGTCTTTCCAGATGAGACAGTGGTTCATGTTCACCTCCTGGAACCTCATCTACTGCATCTGGTGCTCCCGATGTGGCCTTGTGTACATGGGCGAGACCAAGAGTAGATCGCAAGAGTCGGACACGGTCGTCCGGATCTCCCAGTTGCTGAACATTTTAACTCCTTCTGGTGGAGGAAGAAGCGAGTTGATGCCATGGGAAATTGAGAGATAATTAGTGTTATTCCACATGTTAATCTGAGTCCCATTTTGGAAAAATCAATTAAATGTTGCAAATTATTGGCAATGCTGATCATGGTCCCCAGTGTTTGCTGGTGGGCAGTTTCATATTCCAATCAGTCAAAGTCACAAGATGGCCTGAAACCCACATCCTGGACACAAATAGTTTACAATGATGCCAGACCAAAGAAACACCAGGCTGCAAGCCTAGGGTAAGGCCACACGCCTCAAGCCTGCTCTACTATTTAATAAGATCACAACTGATGCGACTGTAACCTCAACTCCATATTTCCATCCACCTGTGATAACCTGTCATCCTTTTGTCTATCAAGTACCCATCCTCCGCTTTAAAAATGTTCAAACACAAGAACATTCTATGAGTGTGCAAACCTTTTTGAGAGAATCAGTTTTCCCACAATCCTGTCTTAAACGGTGACTCCGTTTCCTCAAGTAGTGATTTACAGCACCAGGATCCCCACCCTGTTTCTGGCATTTATAGGACTAGATTCGCCAATTGTCGTAATCAACCCACCCTTCCTTGTGCTGCTGAAGACCTGTCTACATCTGAGGAACGTTCACACCGTGTTGGCGTGAACACTCGCTCAATCTCCTGACTGTGTTGGGCCACTTTGTCCAACCACTGCCTCTTGGTCCTCACGTAAGCAAAATGTTCAAATTGCTTTCATCTTCTGTTTACTTGTCAAATCCCATTTTCATCTTTAACCAAATCTTGTTTTACGAGGTGCGACATCTATAACGTGATATCTGTGCATGCACACAAGACATTTGACACAAGACAAGGTTCACCAGACTGATTCCTGGGATGTCAGGACTTTCATATGAAGAAAGATTGGATAGACTCGGCTTGTACTCGCTAGAATTTAGAAGATTGAGGGGGGATCTTATAGAAACTCACAAAATTCTTAAGGCTAGATGCAGGAAGTCCAGAAGTCCAGAACAAGGGGTCACAGTTTAGGATAAAGGGGAAATCTTTTAGAACTGAGATGAGAAAAACATTTTTTACACAGAGAGTGGTGAATCTCTGGAATTCTCTGCCGCAGAATGTAGTTGAGGCCAGTTCATTGGCTATATTTAAGGGGGAGTTAGATGTGGCCCTTGTGGCTAAAGGGATCAGGGGGTATAGAGATAAAGCAGGTACAGGATACTGAGTTGGATGATCAACCATGATCATATTGAATGGCGGTGCAAGCTCGAAGGGCCGAATGGCCTACTCCTGCACCTATTTTCTTGGTTTCTATGTTTTCAATATAGCATAAAACTGCAGGTAGATTTGAAGAAGGGTCTTGACCCGAAATGTCACCCGTTCCTTCTCTCCAGAGATGCTGCCTGAGTCCTGCTGAGTTACTCTAGCTTTTTGTGTCTATCTTCGGTTTAAACCAGCATCTGCAGTTCCTTCCTACAAAGGTAGGATTTTTTAGCTGGTTTTTTAGCTGTTTTTGTTTTTTTTTAATCTGTAGATGGTGTCTCATGACAATGTAACCACTTTAATTGGGAACTTTAGTGCATGGAACCAGAATTTCTACACAAGTGTGGCTGTATAGTTGGAATGTATTCCTGCCTTTTACATGACATTGAACTCTTCTGCACTGATTTTGTAATTGAGAATCTTAGACCGAATGTGGCAGTTTTGGTGGTGTTGGGTTTGTTAAACGACATTATTATTTTTGGTGGGATAGGGAAATGCAGGGGTGGAAAAGTGTTAATTGGAAGAAGAGAAAGATAACTCATTGTTTTTAATCAGTGTGACTCGAGATTATGAATTGTTTGCAACAGTGAATAATGGCATGGTTAGGGTCATTGTCCCTTTAAATGCTGGTGATAGTTTCATTCTGCACGTTCAACACAAGAGAGTTGAATGATTGCAGCTTTTAAAAGGGTGCCATCATCTTTTGTAGAACATTAGTATGCAGGATCAAAGCTAGGCATAGACATTCCTGAAATCTATTTTGCTACTCTCGGAGCTGGCAAACAGATTCTCGTGACTAACTGGCACATCAGCAGAAGGTTCATCTGATTCAATGTGTACAAATTACACAAAAGGAATTCCAACTGCAAATAAACCGGCAAGAGTCATAAAAACAAATTATAACAGCTTTTGCCATTACTAAGAGGGGAAGAATTCAACAGAAGTAAGCATATCCTGTCTCTGTCTGATGGGCAATAAGGGTTTGGCAACAACTTTAATCAAATCCTTTTTAAGTCTCCATGGCAGAAGACAAAAGCACACATTCCAGAAATAGTGCAGAAGTGAATTTCTACTGTACATGAAGATGTAAAATGAACAGGTGGTACAAAATGGTCTGTCGCTGGGGCATTTAGTGGGACTAAAAGCTGACAATTCCCCTGCATCCCCCACGATTTAAAAAAAAAAGATTGTGGATGCATTGGTTTTCATTGCCCAGAATTCTGCACATTTTATAATGGTCCATGTTGGCTGTTCAAGAGAAAACAGTGAATGATAAATTAGTTCCAGTAACTTCATATCATTGACAGGGAATATTAGAATTACAGACCCTTTTGAAAATTAACATGGTTATGCTAGATGACACAAATTTATGAAAGAGAGCTTTTGTTTGACAGGATCGTGGTTAATTTTAGCTGAGAGGTCGTTACTTACTTGGTGCATCTAGATTGTCAGAAGAGGTTGTGAGGCAGGGTTAGAGATTGTGTGCTTTGGGATCATGTGCTCATGCACACTGTGGATTAGTAAACTGAGTGTGGAATGGAGTTCATAGATCATTACAATCGATTTATAGCCAAGCCAACCTACTGTACGTCTTGGGAAAGTGGGAGAAAACCACAATAAATCCACGCAGTCATGGGGAGAATGTACAAAATCCATAGAGACAGCACCCGTAGTCAGGATCAAACACGGATTTAGATTGGAAACATAAACTGAGGGAAGACAAAAAGAGGCTGATATAGAAATAACGTGTCAGATACAATATAATGTGAACAGAAAAATGATCCAATTTAGTAAGAAACATTTTTAAAAAATCATACATTATTACAATATCCTGGAAGGGTATGGTTCATATACGTTTGTGTGTGAAACATGGAAAGTTGTGGATCAGCAATTTGGAGAACAGTCAAATATTATGAGCAACATAATAGGAAGGTAGACAAGGACCAAGATCAAAGCAGCCGAATCTGAATGAATATTGGAGCATATTGAAGGGGTCACATGGCCTAATGCTGCTCCTACTTCTGAAGTTCATATTCTTTTTTCAAATGGTACGCTATTACAAGTCTGCACTGTGAGAGTAAAGAAATCTACTGCAATTTGTCCACCAGACCACACCTGGAGTACTCTGTAAAAATGTTGTTCTGTGTAAAAAAGTGGAATGTTAGCGGCCTGTCCCACTTAGGCAATTTTTTTGGCGACCCAATCGTTGCGACTTAGGACATCCACCTACGACCACATCTACGACAACGTACCATCACACAGGCGACAACCTACGACAACCAAAGTCAACCTACGTCCACCCGCGACAAGCAACAGCCCTGTCGGTGACAACTGAAGACAATTCAGTCGCCAGTACCTGTCGCTGATCGACGTAGGTTGACGTAGGTAACGCCAATGGAATTCATCAAAGTCAGCGCCCGGCGACAACCTACAACAGAACCTATGATAGGAGAAGGCAGGCAACGTCAAGCCCATTGTCACCGAAAGGTTTTGAACAAAGGTTTTCAAAATCCAGCTTTCACCGAAAAAATCGCCTAAGTGGGACAGGCCCTTAACGTTGTCACAGGGAGTGGCATTACTTGTTATTGGTGGTATTGTTGATATTACTGTATCATGCAGTGAGGACCATGAGAGTACAATACACCCCCATTAACCAGAGTTTAGAAGACTAATGGGTGAGCTAATTGAAAGCTGAAACGTTAAATTTATTTCTCCCTCCACTGCCTGACATGTTGAGTATTTTACGCATTTTTGGTTTAGTCAGACTTGCTTTTGCTTTTGGACTTGAAAAGTGAGTTACTGAGAGCAGAGTTTCCCTGACTTGGAAATTGAGGGACTATTGGCAATAAGTAATTGAGGAATGAAATGAGAAAATTTATCCTCACTTGGTTTGTGATTATTTTGGGATTCGCTATGAATGCTAAATCATTGAATATATTTAAGGCAGAGCCATTGCGTTACAGAGAGATTCTGAAGAAGGGTCCTGTCCCTTCACTGATGCTGCCTGGCCAGCCAGGTTCCTTCAGCACTTTGATTTTTGCTCAAGATTCCAGCGTTTGCAAGTTTATGTGTCTCATTTTGAATTGATCTCCAATGGGCCACCAAAGCCTCACAGGGTAAGTTGACTGATTTCTGCACTGCTGCTTGCCGCTTTACATTGCCCTGCTTGCCCTGGCATCTCTTATATCTTGTACCTACCTTACATGTAAAATACTTTGCAGGGGGACCTCCTTTCGGAATGTCCCTTCCCCATAGCCTACTGCCTTTTAGTCACTGAGTTACAGTATCATACAGCATGCAAATAGGGTCATTGCCACAACTTGCCCACACCGGCCAACATATCCCAGCGACACTAGTCCCACCTGCTTGCGTTTGCCCCGTGTCCCTTCAAACCTGTTCTATCCATGTAACTGTCTAACTGTTTCTTAAACATTGGGATAGTCCCAGCCTCAACTACCTCCTCTGGCAGATAGATGTTCCATACACCAGATTCTTATTGAATGTTTTTCCCTTCACCTTTTCTCCAGGAAAGGCTGCTGATGAGGGTGCCCTGCTGGAGGGTGGCAACGTTTTTGACACCGTGGGGCGGGGCGGGGCAGGCCAGCGCAATGATGCTGCTGGTACTTTCTACAAGACAACCATCACCCTGTCTCCCGTCCAAGTAGATACATGGGAAAGGACCAACAATGTCACTTTAAATTCCAGTTTGGGATTGGACTCTGGCAATAATGATTATGAGTTCCTCTAATTGAATAATTGACTGGTTTACCACAACACTCTCATGTTCTGAGCTAACTTTTAATCACAAACTATCATCTTACCTATTTATAAATGGGGTGAGCCCTGTCCCAGATGCTATGTTATGTATAGTTACCGATAAGGAGCAGGTGCAGCCTCCGATTAAAATATATTCCGTTTCCTTGGTAACCACTTTTAGTTTCTAGATGACCTGCTTTATCCCCTCGCTTGAGTTTTCCCAAGCTAATCCCATAATAGCACTGGAAATCACAGGCGTTTAACACGTCTATTAAATCAACTCATGAAGAATGGTCTCGACCCGAAACGTCACCCATTCCTTCTCTCCAGAGATGCTGCCTGTCCCGCTGAGTTACTCCAGCATTTTGTGTCTATCTTCCATATAATCCAGCAATGTCTCCTGGTAGACACAAAAGGCTGGAGTAACTCAGCAGGTCAGACAGCATCTCTGGGGAAAAACAATAGGTGACGTTTTGGGTCGAGACCCTTCTTCAGACAATGTCTCAAAGTCTCCTGGTCGATCACTTCGTACAGGCGTTGAATGTACTGGAGTTGAGTATTCAAGAAAAGGACACAAGCAATTTTGTTGTATCTTCACAACCTCTGTGGCAGAGGACTTCAAAGCTACAACCGCCTGAGTGTGAGCATACCTTCACATCTCAATGCTAAATCACTGCATCTTGGTACACGCGACATTGATAAACCATTATCAAGAACATAGTCTGTTTCTCCCCTCTCTCTCTCCCCCCCTGTCTCTCTCTCACAAACACACATATACATAGGCTCTCATTTCTTTCTCCCTCTCTCCCCCTCTCTTCTGTGCTCTCGCTCTGAAATCCAGCAGTCAAATTGCACACAGTACGATCTCACGACCTGCATTTTAACATTGAGTAGTTGGCTGGTCTTGATCCAATATCTATCTGACTACGTCAAAGAGTGCTACAACTGGACCAGAGTTCATACCCCAATTGTAACTGCACAGGATGGCCAATTGAGATCCCTCGATGACTTTGGGGGTAATTTAAAACAAGATCAAGTGACGTGAAATACCAAGGTAGAGCATGTAATAATGACGATGAAACTCAAGGATCGTTGTTTAAAAAAAGCGAGTTCAGGAAATTCTCCAGTGAGGGAAATATACATTTTGCAATACCACGTGTGACTCCATGCTCAAGAAGATGTGGTTGACTCCTACCTGCTCTCCAAATTGGCCCAGGTTCGGGATGATAAGTGCTTACTTTATCAGTGATGCCCATATCGCATAAATAAATAAAGAGTCTTGGATTCAGACCTCGGTGTGTGCTAAACCTGCTGATCTTGGCCAGAAACAGATTTCAAATCAAAGATTTTTCATTAGCATTGGGAAATGCTAGATATTTTTTAAAAGTTCCTCAGAGAAAAGGGAGGGGATGGAGGGGAGCGAAAGGGAAGGTAGGTGATAGTGGAAAGGGCAAGAAATATTGAATGGCACAAAGTGTTGGAGTAACTCAGCGGGCCAGCGAGATTCTTCTTCGGAAGAAGGGTTTGAAGAAGGGTCTCGATCCGAAACGTCACCCATTCCTTCTCTCCAGAGATGCTGCCTGCCTAAGTTACTCCAGCATTCTGTGCCTATCTTTGGTTTAAACCAGCATTTGCAGTTCCTTCCTACATATTAACTCTCCCATTCCACAGATTTGTATATATCCAGCATCTTTTGTTCTTTTCAAAATCTAAATCTTCAGTACATACACTAATAATATCTTCCAGGTATGTGTTCCCTCTACTTATATTTGAATGGGAAATGCAAGTGAATTTCAACATTTTTCTGTATCTGATGAAAACCACAGTATTTTCATTATTTGTTACTTTTACTGAATGATAATTCATGTTTCTGCAATAAATGCACACCATATGAAATGCATACTCATTAAAGATATATCCCAGAAATAAGATGCTGTGCATATATTTGAAACTAGAAACCAATCTGAGCAGACTGGTTTCACTTTGTTTCCCATATGGACATATATTTGTGACTCAAAGTTACTGGAACATGGCAATTTTTATTCTGAGATTGGCACAGTATATTTGTCCAACTTCAATCAATCGCAAAGCACTTTAAATACAATAGTTTTCTTTTTTAAATCTAGTTTATTGTTCTTTTAGGAAACACAGCTGTCTTATCCAAACAGCAGGAGAGAATGTATCATTGTTCTTGACAGAGAAACAAGGAACTGCAGATGCTGGTTAATACACACAAGGCCACAATGTGCTGGTGTTGAAGTATAAAGTTGTTATCACATCTAGCTGAAACCACAAGTCAAAGGATAGCTTGCAAACATGAAGACGCTATTGAATGTGTAAACGTTGAGAATGTCAGAGAAGTTTTTGCACTGTTCTTGTTTTGTATATGTTTTTTATTCTGAATAAAGCTTATTTTTGGACAGACACAAGGATATGCAGAAAATGGAGGGATATGGATCATGTGCACACAGATATGAGTTGCTGTTCAACACAGACATTGTGAGCCGAAGGGTCAGCTCTTGTGCTGTACTCTTTTATTTTCTATGTTCCGTCTGAAAACTAGACCCTACAATAGTGCAGGACCCCGTAACTGCTGCAGCCGTCTCAGAGCATGTGACTATAAAATGTGTTACAACTGCTGATCATTGTACACTGCCTCCGAAATTCAGCAGTACTCATAATAGAAGGAAGATAGAAGACAGAATACACACACTGACATTACTATGCAGCATTTAGTTTAGTTTATTGTCATATGTACCAGGATACAATGAAAAGCTTTTGTCATGTGCTATCCAGTCGAAGAACAGACTATACATACTGTAATTACAATCAAACCATCCACAGTGTCCAGATAAAGGATGTGTAGGAAGGAACTGCAAATGCTGGTTTACAGCGAAGACAATGCACAAAATGCTGGATATGCTTCAGAGAAAGTGGCTCGACCCAAAACGTCACCCATTCCTTCTCTCCAGAGATGCTGCCTGCCCTGCTGAGTTACTCCAGCATTTTGTGTCTGCCACAGATAAAGGATACAACATTTAGTGCAAGATATAGCCTGAGAAAGTCCAAATAAAGATAATTCTAAGTGCTAGCAATTAGAGATAAATGCCTAGACATTCTGTATTGGAGTCCTGAGTGTGTCTGTCATGCAGAGCTGAGTATAGAACATTCTAACCCATCAAGACATTTCTTGAGTGCAAAATGTGTACTTGGGCTAAATAGACGATTGGAGGATCCGTTTTAGGGATATGACTCTCACTGACTTCCTTCAGCCTCGACCCGAAACGTCACCCATTCCTTCTCCCCACAGATGCTGCTTGTCCCGCAGAGTTACTCCAGCATTTTGTGCCTATATTTGGGAGTTAATATTTCTCCTCCAGTGATGAAGAGTCCTTGACCTGAAACATTAACTCTGTTTATCACTCCATAGATGCTGCTTGTCCTACCGAGTATTTCCAGCATTTCTATTTTTTTAAATATTTTATACTGATGGATTAGTTTAGGATTAATGTAAATGAATGTGAATGGACAACACAGACTCAGTGAGCAGATGTGCCTGTTCTCACTTAGTATCACTTTGACTCTATGCCTATTTCAGATTGTATTTACAGAAATACAATGAGATACTCCTGGATTGCCAAGTAGCACATGTAATGGGTAGGGAATGTCTCGGGCGACAGACGGTGAAACTGATACAGGGGAATACTATTGTGTCTAAAGGGTGAGATGTTAATGTGAGCCCCCAATTTCAATCATCAGAAGTTCCACAGGACATTTCAAAGAGAAATCCCTGTTCTAAACCTTTATAAAAATGTGATCCAATTTACACTGTTCTTTCCCAATCACCCAGAAAACTGGGATTTTCACTTCTCAGGAAAGCAGATAAAGGTTGACTTGGATTTTTGATTGTGCATTGGCCTTTTTGAAATTTGCCTGCCGATATTTTTCATTCTTGATTTATAGAGATTTCACACAAAAGTGGGTATTATAAAATTAAAATACTTAAAGATACAAGATACAAGATACAAGATACATTTAATTGTCATAAAAAGTCCTTAGCTGAATTAATTTGACTCACAATTAAGGAACGACGTATGTGCATAACATCTTTAATGTCCTTTCAGGGCATCCTAAGTGCTTCCTGGTCAGAGGAGTCTCTGCCAGACCATAATGTAGGAAACATGCCAGCCAATGCATGCTTCCACAACTGTTGTATTCCTGACTAAATCATCTGCTTTTGAATTGTAGAATGGTTATTAGATTTTTGGATTTGTACAATCTGCATTTTAAGAACTTTCTTTACCATGGGCACTGATTAAAGACTGCCATCAATACTGTGGTTCCTTTGACTTGTATAAACAGGCAGACTGAAAGAAAAGGAGGAAGTTACTTGCTCTGTTTAAGTTACAAAAGAATGCATTGCCTTTCATGAACTCAGGACATTGTGGTGCAGAAGAGAAATGGCACATCAGCTGATCTTGTTTGCATGCTGGGTGCAAATACTGTAAGTTAATGATATTCTTTCAACAAAGAATGGAATTGCATTTCTACAGAGCTCCTTGTTACGTCTGAACTCCACGTCAGGTGTAGCTTGATGTGCAAGAAACAAACCCTTCAACGTATATTCTCCATACCGTTCAAGATGCCCCATTTACACGTCTCACCTGCCCTGCCCGCGTTTGGCCCATACCCCTCCAAACTTTCCTATTCATGAACCTTCCCAAATATCTTTTTAATGCCATATGGATAAGTACATGAAAAATCAATGTTCTAATGTAGTGAAAGCATCAGTTAATTTACACATTGGACCTTGAACTAACAGCAGCGTGGTAAACATTCTATTACTGGGGTTACCTGAAATATCGCTCAGGGCAATCTTATTGAAAATAATTCTGTGGGTGTTTCACTTTGGGCATTGATAAGACGTGATTGATAATGTAAAACTATTTTACATTGGAACTGTCCACTAAAAATATTTAAGCTTTTGCGCAACCAAATCTGAATCTTTGTCCAAACATTCCCGAGGGAAAGCATTGGAGCAGGTTTTTTTTTTTTTTTTTTTTTTAATATTTTATTTTATTAGAAGTAAGCACAGTCATATGGCACCAAAGTGCCTAATATATATTTTCATAATACATTTTATGTACAACTTCTTTTTTTTTTTGTTACATTGAAAAAAGATGAGAATAAGAAAAAGAGGTTAGATAGTAAAGGATAGAAAAATGTGAAATATATAGTGTGTGAAGAAAGAAAACGAGTAAATGAAGAAAGTTGAGAGAGAAAATAGTGAAAAGAAAAGGAGATCATTATTTATAGTCTTGACCAACCCTCGTCCAGTCCTGAAACAGTTATTTTTTACAATTGTGTTGCACCATATGATTCCAAAAAAACGACGAATGGAGACCAACTCGTTATGAATTGGTCTGATTTATCCATTAGGAGGAATCGCATTTCCTCAAGATGAGCAGTGTCCAACATACTTGCAATCCACATTTTAAGCGTTGGTATTGATGTACCCTTCCAAAATTTAAGTATTAATTTTTTTGCTATTATTAAACCATAATTAAGGAATAGATTTTGAGATGTGTTCAATTTATTCCCATCTTCCATTACACCAAATATAATCATTTCAGTATTAGGTTCCATTCTTGTCTTGAATAATTTTGTAAGTATTTCAAAAATATCATTCCAAAATCTATAAAGTTTTATGCAGGAAACTAAGGAGTGTGTTATAGTTGCCTTTTGGGCTAGACATTTATCACAAGTGGCGGATATATTTGGATAAAATTTGTTCAATCTTGTTTTTGAATAATATAATCTATGTACAATTTTAAATTGTATTAGATTATGTCTTACATTAATTGAACATTTGTGAATATATATCAGGTATTTTTCCCATTTAACCTTCGTAATTTTTATCATTAATTCCCGTTCCCACTCTTCTCTAAGTACCTCTGTCGATGGTAGGTCTATATTTAGAATACTATTATATAAATAGGATATTAATTTTTGTGAGTCAGCTTCAATATTCATTGCTTCTTCCAATAAGTCAGGAGTTATTGGAGCAGGTTTAATAAGTGATATTCTTCAGTGCTGCAATCCAACCAGCTCACACAAACCCCTGCATTGTAACTAAAGCCAAGTATTATTAGAGGTGGCTGCATTATTGTATATTCTATGGTTAAATAGATAGTTTGACTTTCCAAGTCATATTTAATAACTATTAGTAAAACATTCATCCTTTCATGAACTGTATTGCAGGTCTGTGTTGTCAACAAGTTACGTGAAATTTACCAGGAAGATAAATACAATTATAATAGGCAGATAAAAGTTGCGTTTTAGAGATATAGTGCGGAAACAGGCCCTTCGGGCCACCGAGTCCATGCTAGCCCATCGATCACCCGCACACTAGTTTCATGTTATCTCACTTTCACATTCTACACACTAGGGGCATTTTACGAAGCCAATTAACCTGCAAACTTACCCGTCTTTATGGGAGGAAACTCACTCGGTCACAGGGAAATGTGCAAACTCCGCACAGACAGGACCTGTAGTTGGGATCAAATCCGGATCTCTGGCGCTGTGAGGCAGCAGCTCTCTCTATCACTGTGCTGCCCACAGATACAGCATTTTGCTCATGTATTGTCCATACTCTTTCATCATGTAAGCTTTTTTGGACAATTTACCGCATTGGCACATGGGCCATAAATATGGGCAGCAGGATACCACAGTTGGCGGAGCTGCTGCCTTACAGTGATAGCCGCCTGGGGTCAGTCCTGACCTTGAGTGCTACCTATGTAGAGTTTGCAAGTTCTGCCAGTGGCTATGTGAGTTTCCTAGAAACACTCTGGTTTCCTCCTTCATCCCAAAGAAATGTGGGTTGGGAGGTTAATAAGCCATCGTAAGTCATCGCTTGTATGTAGGTGAGTGAAAGAGTCAAGGGGAAGTTGATAAGAGAATGTGAGGTCAACAGGTAGTTGGTGTATACTCAGTTACATGATATATGTCTCTAGCATGTTATGGATTCACTGCTAATGTTCAATCCTGACCTCTGGTGCAAGTTTAGTTTAGAGATACAGCATGGAAACGGGCCCTTCTGCCCACCGAGTCCACGCAGACCAATGATCATTGGTACACTAGTTCTATTCTACAACCTAGGGACAATTTACAGAACCAATTAACCTACATGTCTTTGGAGTGTGGAAATTCACTGCTGGCGACAGCAAGTAAAGGTTAGGTACGTCAAGTTTCAATAAATGAAAGAGTAATAAAAGGGCATTTATATGGTTCAGGAGAGATCAACATAATGAAGAAAGCTCATCAGCATATTTGCATTTTTAGGCATCTACAAAGATTCAGTATTTCCACGATTATTCCCTTTTCTCTCTTCTACATTGCGGGAGAACTGACAGGAATTGAAAGCGTGGACTTCCAACTTAGGAACAGCTTCGTCCCCACTGCCATCTAACTCCTGAACACATGGCCAGTCCCACAGCCCAGTCTAGGAGGTGCCATCACAAACTCGCACCCATAACTCGACCTTATTCAGTTATTCCCATTATACATTACCATTCTTCACCACTATATTCTTGCATTGTGCTGCAGTTTTGAACAAATGGTTGCATTTATTGTTGTGTTTATCTGTATGACTCTAGATGTTGGCGGCACGACCGATGTCGCAGCGGCCTCTGCAGCCCGTCTGTCTTTTTTTATTTTATTGTCCTGTACAGTGTAAAGTTTGTGGTGGGTTTTTGACTGTGTATGTGTGGGGGCCGGGCGGGGGGGGGGGGGAAACATTTAGATCTCTTCCCTGTACGGAGACCCGACCTTTTCCCTGCCGTTGGGGCCTAGCACCGTGGAGCGGCCTCCAACCGGAACGACAGCTCAAGTTACGGAGCCTGCGGAGCTGCGGACCCACCATCGTGGAGCTGGCCGGCTTAGGAGCGTGGAGAGCTGTGATGGTGTGCGGCTGCGACCCGACTGCGGTGGATGGTGACACCGGGAGCTCGCGCGTCCCCGGTGGGAGACCGCTTTGCGGGGCACCAGCAACGGCGACTTCTCCCGCTCGAATTGCGGGGTTGAGAGTGACCTGGAGCGGGGCCTTACATCGCCTGGCGCGGCTTTGAGTGGCCGTGGGACTTGCTAGCGCCCGCCGGGGGCTTTGACTTTGACTTCGGGAAAGGAATGGAGAGCAGGGGAGAGACAAGTCTTTGCCTTCCATCACAGTGAGGAGGAGATTCACTGTGATGGATGTTTGTGTAAATTGTGTTGGTGTGTCTTGGTTCTTTTCTTGTATGGCTGCAGAAACCAAATTTTGTTTGACCTTCATGTGAGGTTCAAATGCCAAATAAACGGTATTGTATTGTGTTGTAGGAATACGGCCCAAATGTGGACAGATGGGACTAGCTTAAATGGGGCATTATGGACGAGTTGGGCCTTCCTTGTATCCTTCCTGTTTCACTACTGTTTACTCTGTGAGCTTCATGTGAATAAGGAATGTATATAAATAGTCACAAAAGGTTTTGAGATATCTACACTAATAAATATGTTTAATGGAGTGGAGGGGCGGAGGGATGATAGGTGTAGTGGACATTAGTAAGTGGAACTGTATTGACCTGAACATCTGCTGACTAATCCATCAAATAATCTTTAAAATTCAAGCTTGATAGCTTGGAGGTGCTACGCTGATGGAGCTGGTTGCTTCAAACCCAATCTAAGCTGAAACTTCACACAATCTGACCAGACTGTTGAACATGACAGGACTCTGTGATGTATCTTCATGTTTCTTCTCTATCCCCCTTTCGGAGACCCATTCCCACTCAACACATGAGCTATATCTTTCCGGTGCATTTTGTTGGCAAAATATTTTATCATTCAGTTTAGAGATACTGCACGGAAATAGGGACTTCAGCCACTGAATCCGCGCAGACCAGCAATCCCTGCCCAGTATCACTACCATACACACACACACTGGGTACCAAACCAATTAACCTGCATGTCTTAGAGTTTGGGAGGAAACCAACAATCTCGGAAAAAATCCATACAGGTCACGGGGAGAATATACAAACTCCGTACAGACAAGCATCCGTAGTTAGGGTCGAACCCGGGTCTCTGGTCCTGTAAGGCAGTAGCCTAATGGGTGTCCTGCCATCTTTATGATTCTTGATTATATGGACGAGCAGCTGGATCTCTTAATAACTTGACAGAAATGCATCCAGGCTGGAGATAGGGATGAAGTGGGAGGGAAATGAAGAGACAATATTTATGGTACAGTCCATCCGATTTTGAATAATGATATAATGTGATCGGGCAGCATTGTGCCAGCATGCCAACATATTCATTTGTAACGGGATATTTGTTATATTGATTGTATTGGGAAGGGTGATTATAGGGTGATGAGTTGTATATATGACCAAGAGATACTGTTTGGTATATGAGGGGTTTTTCTTTTTTTTCTCTTTTTTTGTATGCCTTTGTAAATATTTGATTAGTGTACAAATTTAAATAATTTGGTGTACATATAGCTGCTGGTCTACATATGGTGTACATATAGCTGCTACATTTGTATAAGATAATTATAAGCAGTTGAATAAGGGGTGGGAATTAATAAGCTTTGGCTTCTTCCTGCTCCTTTTCGGACACATACGATTTCATTTATTTATAGATATTATTTATGACACTTTATAAATATTCTTGTTTTGTTTTTTGTTTATTTTTGTAAGTTGTTTCACACTTGCTTTTTATTATTTTATTCTGTTCGAAATAGAGAATTAAAACAAAAAACAATAACAAAACTGTAAAATAAATCTCTGGTCCGTGGTGTTCAATGAAGGATATGTTCGTGTGCATCAAGGCTAGATACCAACTTTGTTTAGAATGAATATAGCCTTGCACTTATTAATTTGCTGTGTGTGTCGATTCTCCGCAGATGCACCCATTGGGACTATGCAACAACAATGATGAGGAGGATCTGTACGAGTATGGATGGGTGGGGGTAGTGAAACTGGAGCAACCGGAACTGGATCCCAAACCCTGTCTCACCGTGCTGGGCAAGGTAAGGAAAGATACTGCGCTGAGTGTATGGATCTGATCCACACACATTCTCTGCTCTGACTTTCCCATGATCTGATCTGGTTCCATGGTCTGAATTTAGCAATGTTTGCCTCCGCAGATTAAAAAAAAAACCCAAATCTAATGGTTCAGCATTTTGTCTATGTTTAGAAATGTTTCCAGAACGTTGTGAGCAGCCAAGAGCGAAGAAATGAAAGGAGAATTAAAGGAAGACAACTTTTCCACCTATTGAATGTGAAAATAATGTAGGTGGGGAAGAATGGTAGCTTCACCTTGGGGGTGTGCAAAGGAAGATGATTGGGTGATGAAACCTCAAGGATTTTGTTCAGCTAATGTGAGCAATCCTTTTCTTGCAGCTGAGATTCACCTTGGAAGGTGTTTAGCTGACGGAGGGTTAGCCTGCTTATTGTGCACCTTTTCTTGCAAGTTATGAATTGTAATGCATATTATCTGCACATATGGAGAACAAAAATGCCCAGTGATGGGTAGTGCATCTACGGAGAACCAAGTCCAGATGATATCTACGGATTCAGGTTTCCTGCTCCGACACCTGTTTAATCTTCCTGTTTACCATTGTATCCTTCTACTTTGACCATCTGACATTTTCTGCAGCATAACAGACTTCACTGGTGTGTCTGCTGTCTTCCCAAGTTTCCATACCCAAATCTCGACATTTAATTTCTATAGTTTTACTTGGCAGCAAATAACTCCCCTTATTTCATACCCGACTGCAATAGTAACATAGAAACATAGAAAATAGGTGCAGGAGTAGGCCATTCGACCCTTCGAGTAATATTTTCAACTCTGGTGAGACATCCATTCTGTTATCTTTTTTGTTCAAAACAAGGTAATGTAGAGGTAGTGTCATAGAGTGATACAGTGTGGAAACAGGCCCTTCGGCCCAAGTTGCCAACTTGTCCCAGCTACACTAGTCCCACCTGCCTGTAGTTGGTCCATATCCCTCTAAACTTGTCTTTTCCGCACATCTGCACATACAGTATGTAGAATTTACCTCCCTGCTTTACCTCCCCTGCTTTAACTCCCCCCTCGACTCCATTCAAGGACCCAAGCAGTCTTTCCAGGTGCGGCAGAGGTTCACCTGCACCTCCTCCAACCTCATCTATTGCATCCGCTGCTCTAGGTGCCAGCTGCTCTACATCGGTGAGACCAAGCGTAGGCTTGGCACTCACTTCGCTGAACACCTCCACTCGGTTGGCAAAAACCAACCTGATCTCACGGTGGCTCAGCACTTCAACTCACGATCCCATTTTGAATCCGACCTTTCTGTCCTGGGCCTCCTCCATGGCCAGAGTGAGGACCACCGTAAATTGGAGGAGCAGCACCTCATATTTCGCTCGGGCAGTTGACACCCCAGCTGTATGAACATTGACTTCTCTAATTTCAGGTAGTCCCTGCTTTTTCCTCCCCTTCTCAGCTCTCCCTCAGGTTCCACCTCTTCTTTTCTTCTCCCCCCCCCCCTCACATTAGTCTGAAGAAGGGTTTTGGCCCAAAACGTTGCCTTTATCCTTCGCTCCACAGACTACTTCACCCGCTGAGTTTCTCTAGCATTTTTACTACCTTTGATTTTCCATGTATCTGTCTGTTTCTTAAATGTTGGGGTAGTCCCTGCCTCATCTACCTCTTCTGGCAGCCTGTTCCATACACCCACCACCCTTTGTAGTTTTATAATTTCCCAGTCATTACAAGGCAATGCAGTTTATTCATACTTTAGAAGCTTGATTTATATATATTCTTGTTTTCAACTTGTGGGAGATGTATCAAAACAACAGCATCAGCAGTTTTACAATCATCCACTTCTCCCTTGCCCACATCCTGTGCAAAAATAGTAAAGTTAAACAAAAAACCATCCAATTCCTGTGCGAAATCTTGGATGTAATTTTGTGCCATTCCAAATCTCTACCGTATTTCTCTGGGCCTCTCATGGTTTGTTTGACTCTTGTCTTCCTCTTTTGTCCTCTCTTTCATGTTCCCTATCTCACTCTGCAGAGTTCAGACAATAGTTATCTCTCAGAACATTCCTTCCTTGTTTATTTTTGCCTGTGGACCCACACTATCTCCAGTGTGATCTTAAAGACTATAGTATGACTGCTGATGTACGATGATCTGATGGTAAGATTAGGGCAGCCGATCGCCATAATCTGTGACGCCCTCATAACAACAATGCTGTCTCGCATTTACGAGTTACATTACATAGCTTGACAACGTTTTAAAGTAACCACAATTTATTATTATTTCCAGGGCTGTCGATTTAAACTCCGAAAGTTTGCCTGAAGCATAGAGCCTATTTTATACATTTTTCATTGAATGAATTTGCAATTTTCTGAATATAAAATGGCTTTTGATAATTTTCCCTCAAAATGAATGGATCACATTGAAGATACAGGGGAATTGATTTTTGTTCTAGTTGTGCAAAGTGAAGTTTTCTAAAGATTATTTTGACTGTTTCAAACAATGTGAAGAAGTGTTGTCGTGTTGCAACATTGCTAAATGCAGATTGGTGCCTGAAGGGCCAGTGAGAAGGAGTTTGTATGCAGATCACGTGCAGTGGGGAGAATGGGGCTGAATTAAAACCATGTTGATTGTCTATTTCCCAGGGCTTGGTAACATTCAGATTCAATTAAAGTGCAGCCCCAATTCAACTGTACTCTGTAAACTGACAGACTTCAAAGAGGCTTAATCCCTCCATTTCAGTTTGTTTGAACTTGAGGAATATAAATTCAAGGAGACAGTATTCTATTCTGCCTTCTGTTCAGAGCTTTCCTTCCACTAAGTGTGCGCCGGTTCCCGTAAACCTTCAAAGTATGAAGATGCTGGCTAATCCATACAAAGTCTGCATTGCTGCTGTGCAACCCTCCACAGATCTTCACTCTCATTGAAGTCTGGCGGACGTGTTTGTGGGTGTTGTAAGGAGGGCGTGCACCTACAGTGCATTGCGAAACTACCAAGCACCTTGGTGTCAATCAGCTGGTGACCCTCTGCTGTGGTCATCTATGCATTGGCTCCTCTTGTGTTGGCAGGGTCCAGTGGCACTTTGCCCCATGGCCAGTGGCTGGGGTAAGATGTCTAGAGGGTGGTGCCACCCCGACAACTGCTGTCGCTCAGGAATGTCACTCAACATCAGAACTTCAAAGTCAATTCAGACTAGGCCACAATTTCTGGACTTCCCCGTTACATCCTTTATTTGATAATTAAACACAAATCTAGCCGAGAGACAGACTTGATTGTGTTCATTCCCACGTTAGAGTCAACTGAAACTCCATTCCTTTGTACAAAAGTTGGGAAATAGCCAATTCTTTCTGTCCAAGGCTGCCATGGATTGCTGCCCTGCGCACAATAACCTGGTATCAGACTGCATCATCCCTGCAGCAAAAGCTATGCTGGTGGGATGGAGCAATGGGGATGGAGGGCAGTGCCAGCTACATGGATGGGCAGTAAATATCTCAACTAGTAACACACTGCAAAGAACAAATAAGAGGATGAAAGATGAGAAAGAATCTTTTCCTCCAGCAAATTCTTCAGCAATGTGCAAGTCATCTGGAATTTGTACATTACCAGATGGGCAGGAACAGCTGAACCACAAGGCTCTTTGGACATAATTGATGAAAGGAATGAAGTTGTCAGGGCTTTTCATCTCTGCCTAATCTCAGACTTTTTGCACTGGTTTAAGTGGGCAACCCGGACAAGGGGAAGTGTGTGAAGCCTGTTGTGGAGATGAGTTTGGAAGATTCTGACTTTGTTTCAGAAAGTGAGATTCTCGGGGAAATTGCCATGAACTCAGATGGTTAGGTTCAGTCAAGTCCATTGATGCATAGCCCCATGAATGTGAAGAATAGACACCTTCACCTCTATATATGATTACCTGTTAATCTGTGTAGGAAGGAACTGCAGATGCTGGTTTAAATCAAAGATAGACACAAAAAGCTGGAATAACACAGCGGGACTCTTGTTGCTTGTTTTAGTATGGTTGTGTGGTCAATCGAATATTATTGCACTTTAATTGGTACACGTGACAATAAAAGACCTTTGAATCTTTGAACCTTTGACAGGCTGCATCTCTGGAGAGAGAAAAATGGGTTATTTCCGAATCAGTCTGAAGAAGGGTCTTGACCCAAGACGTCATCCATTCCTCTCTCCAGAGATGCTGCCTGGCCCGCTGAGTTACTCCAGCATTTTGTGTCTTATCACCTGTTAATCATCATGTTGGCTTCTCCATTGTAGACAACTATATGTGTGTCTGTATATGTGTCACACGTGTGCGTGATATACTTTTAATTTTGATGCATTATATCATTTCTATTTCAATCATGCTTGTTCATAAAATGGGCATAAAATTATCTTATTTCATTGGTTGGGAGCTATTTATTTTGTCAAAGTTGTGAAAAGATAGGAGTACGATTTTTAGAATGTGCCCCAAAATTTAATAAATTAAGTATAAGCTAGCAACTTGTCCCATTGGTGGTAGTAACAACTGAGGAATGGTTGATGCTCTCTTAATTTGGTTCTCCATTAACTATTGAAATCAATTCAGGTCCCAATAGTCAGACACATAGCCAGCTCTCGCTCTCTCTCCCATCTAGTTAAGCTAATTATGTCTTAGTTCATGGCATATTCTTGGGTCCTGCTTCACCTCTAACGCTTTGTTCGAGAGGCTATTCTTAAAAGTCAAACCCAAACCCTACACCTAGATTTGGTGCCCTGTAGGTCTAGGCTCTATATTCTATAGTCTGAAGAAGGGTCTCAACCCGAAACGTCACCCATTCCTTCTATCCAGAGATGCCGTCTGTCCCGCTGAGTTACTCCAGCATTTTGTGTTTATCTTCAGTGTAAACCAGCATCTGCACTTCCTTCCTACACCCACGTCTACATAAGCAGACGTATTGCCAATTGTCCAAACCCCACACACACACACTGGCTGGTTTGTTCAGCCGGAAGCCTGGTAGAATTTGGTTGCAGGACTTGAATTGTGATTAATTGTGATTAATCCATTCATGGTGAAGGTCAAACATGGGCATATTGTCACCTTTGATGTTTCTGTTGTACATACTTAAGCTTCCGGTATCACATCTCAGTGACGTTCCCATTGTTCCGCCAACACATTTGTTTATTGGAAGTAACTTTGATGACAGGTACCAGATCAATGACAATGGGGGTGTTTTTCAACACCAGAGAAAAGGCTGATATGGACCACAAACAATTAATCTGGTGTGAATGAAAAGACCACTTGATTACTTCACTGAGATTAATACAAAAAATGTCAGACAAATAGTGTGGATTGTTTATACCACCTCGTGCGTCTGTTCACATTAGGGCAATGATTTGTCAGTCATCAAACACAGTAATGAAGAGGTGATGAGTGGACATTTGTTTCATTACTGTTACTCAGCCACATCTGAGCCACCTGTTATTTGTCATTCAAGGGGTTTTAAATTATTTCTTTATCTTTCAATGACTGTAAAACTCTGACGACCTGGTCATATTAAGTGTAGGAAGGAACTGCAGATGCTGGTTTAAACCGATGATAGACACAAAAAGCTGGAGTAACTCAGTGGGACCTATTCCTTCTCTCCAGAGATGCTGTTTTTCCCGCTGAGTTACTCCAGCTTTTTGTGTCTATCTTTATATTAAGTAAAAACGTTTGTTGCTGGCTGGACCATAAGCTGCCCAAGTTGAGAAAAATCGGACTGGCACGATACCCACAGATGCCACGTAAACAGTTTGTTCAACCGAGTTGCGGGGTCGAAGAGCTCCTGGAGCGGGGCCTGACATCACCGCCCCGCGCGGCTTGGAATGGCCGCGGGACTCTGCGAGCGCACACCGGGGGCTCTAACACCAAGACCCGGTGTGCGACCTCGCACCACCCGGCGTGGCTTTAATGGCCGCGGGACAATCGCCATCGCCAGCCGGGGGCTTTGACTTTGACTCTGACATCGGGGGGGGGGGGAGTGCAGTGGGGAGATAAGTTTATTTGGCCTTCCATCACAGAGATGTGATGAATGTTTATGTAAATTATGTTGTGTCTTGGGTCTATTTGTTTGTAATGTATGGCTGCAGAAACGGCATTTCGTTTGGACCTCAAGGGGTCCAAATGACAATTAAATGTATCTTGTATCTTGTATCTTGTATAGTCGTGAGTCTTTTAACTTACACTTGAATGCAACATTTATGCTTCAAATTGGATTAGGTATGAATAAGGTTAGGCTAAATACATTCCTAATTACATTCCACAGTAGAGCCAGGTTCTAATCAACAGGTGCAGCACATGAATGACCTTTGTATATTCATGTATGGAAATCAGATTATAATTCATGCTGTTACACATATATAGAGAGAAACAAAAAACATAGAAACAAGGCAAGAGGAGTCAGACTTCCACCACTGTTCTGCACAAATAAATCAATCAACCTTGCCCTTTGACAAAAGAAACAAGACAAAAATAATGCCACATATTCAACCGCATATGGTTCAATGAAATTAAGATATATGTGAAACATATATACTGAAACAGGCCCTTCGGCCCATCAAGTCCACACTGACCAGCAATCTACCATACACCAGTTCTATCCAACACGCCAGGGACAACTTACAGAAGCCAATTAACCTACAAACCTGCACTTCCTTCGGATGTGGGAGAAACCGAAATATCCAGAGAAAACCATGTGGTCATAGGGAAACATAGAAACATAGAAAATAGGTGCAGGAGTAGGCCATTCGGCCCTTCGAGCCTGCACCGTCATTCAATATGATCATGGCTGATCATCCAACTCAGTCTCCTGTACCTGCCTTCTCTCCATACCCTCTGATCCCTTTAGCCACGAGGGCCACATCTAACTCCCCCTTAAGTATAGCCAATGAACTGGCCTCAATTACATTCTGTGCCAGAGAATTCCAGAGATTCACCACTCTCTGTGTAAAAAATGTTTTTCTCATCTCAGTCCTAAAAGATTTCCCCTTTATCCTTAAACTGTGACCCCTTGTTCTGGACTTCCCCAACATTGGGAACAATCTTCTTGCATCTAGCCTGTCCAACCCCTTAAGAATTTTGTACGTTTCTATAAGATCCCCCCTCAATCTTCTAATGTACAAATTATATACAGACAGCACCCGTAGTCAGGATCAAATCTGGGTCTGTGGTGCTGCAAGGCAGCCACTCGCTACCGCTGCGCCACCGTGCCACCCCATTAAATTATTTTTTCTGTAATAGATTTATTGTGGTGTCTCGTCAATAAAGATGAACACGTGATTCTGATTTCTGCCCTTAGTTGGATAACACACCTCTCCAGTCATTGTGTTTTATGGCTGGTTTTCAACCTCTTCAGTCTGAAGGTCTCGACCCGAAACATCACCTATTCTTTCTCTCCAGAGATGCTGCCTGTCCTGCTGAGTTATTCCAACTTTTAGAGTCTATCTTCAGTTTAAACCACCATCTGCAGTTCCTTCCTACACTCTTTGTAAAGCAAAACAGGTTCTATTCTCATAACATTATTCACCTCAACTAAGTCTTTTCTTCACCTCCGTTGCTGTAGAGAATACAATCCCAGTCATCAAATCTTTCTTCAAAGTGAAAAAAAATCCAGCCCTGCCAATATCTTCATAAATCGCCCCTGGATCCTCTCCAGAGCAATTACACCCTTTCTACAGTGTGTCATAGTCTTACAGCATGGAAACAGGTCCTTCATCCCAACTTGTCCATGCAGATCAAGATGCCCCATCTAAACTAGTCCCATTTATCCACATTTGGCCCATATCCCTTTAAACCCTGTGTGTGTGTGTGTGTGTGTGTGTGTAAGGGTGTGTGTTAGGTTGTGTGTGTGTGAGTGTGTGTCAGTGAAGCGGTGACAACACCCGGAGTGAGTGGAGACTTGGCGATGTCCGGGGAGCATTTCCCACTCCCCCCCCCCCCCCCCCCCCCCCCCCCGGGAATGCGGGCCGGCCCAGGTGTTCTGTCCAGCTGGGGTCCGGGAGAGGTGAGGGTCAGTGACACGGGTGTCCGGGGGAGGTGAAGGACAGGCATCGGAGCGGAGTTATAGGCAGCATCTATAGAGCGGGAGACAAAAATGCTGGAGAAATGCTTGAGTCTGAAGAAGGGTCAAGCTCAGACATAGATGCTGCCTCACCCGCTGAGTCTCCAGCATTTTTGTCTACATTGCCATTTTAAATAGTGTGCGATGGGCTTAAGCCAATTAAATGGCTTGTTCTTTACGGGGAACCCGCCGACAGAAAACTATTCTCATTGGTGAGTGTGGAGGAGAGGGACTTCCTTTGTTTATTTATTTATTTATATATTTAAAACTTTTTTTGAGTGTGCGAACTTCTGTCATCAGCGTGAGAATTTTGTCAAATGCGTGAGTCTCACGCTCAATGCGTGAGAGTTGGCTGCCCTGTATATCTCTTGTTTCCCTTATCCCTAAACTGTCTGAAGAAGGACCTCCACCCGAAAAGTCACCCATTCCTTCTATCCAGAGATGCTGCCTGTCCCGCTGAGTTACTCCAGGATTTTGTGTCTTTCATCGGTTTAAACCAGCATCTGCAGTTTCTTCTTGCACAGTGAAGGGGTTGACGTGAGTTGGCAGGACAGGGGACGAGTTCACGCCAGGTGAGCATTTTCTGAGATATTACGCACTAAATGGGGCAGCCTTCTCATCAAATCATTGCATATCGCTGCTTAACTTAATTGACTGGTCTTTTTAATCGGCTGGAAATGCAAAAACCACCAACCTGAATTGGGGCGAGACTCAGTCAAGTGAACGATCGCTGGATATTGAGGATGTTTCTAGTTAGGTTCATGGTTACAAAGAGGACATTTGCATGTTGCTAGAGTATTGAGCTCAAACTAGTAACAAAATAAATGAAATTGATGTGCCGATCATCATCATTGAAAACGTTAGCGACGCGGTGGTGCTGCGTTCCGATGGGAACGGTGACGGACGCACCACACGTCTCTGTCCTCCAGTTCCTGTGGACTTCCGCCGCTGGAAGCACAGGATTTTGGTGTGTGTGCTTTATCATCGTTCCTTACAATGCGATGTACAACAGTGATCGCAACTTCTACTGAACTTCTTTGATCAGCAATGGCCTCATAGAATGAAGGAAAAGACCCAAAAGATAGTCGGCTACAACCCTTGTTTCCTGTATTCAATCACTCGTCTGATGTCTGTCTGAAATTCCACAAAGGTATTCATCCAAAGTAGAAACACTGGAGAAATGGTGGTAATGATGATTGGATAACCTACGTAGGTCCTCTAGTCCGAAGAAGGGTCTCGACCCGAAACGTCACCCATACCTTCCCACCAAAGAAGCTGCCTGTCCCGCTGAGTTACTCCAATGTTGTGTGTCTATCTTCAATCATTCGTTCCTCCTGTACAACCATGGTTTGTTGGTGGTTACCCGTGATTCTCTTCAGCACCAGTGTAACATAGTCGGCTACAACAGTGGATCTCGTGGATTTCAGCAGCTGCCCACCCCTTGTGTCACCAAGTCATGATCATGTTGGAGACAGGTTGAACCAAGCCAGTTATGTCAATGCATCGTTTTTGTAGATTGCTGGCAGCAAAAACAAGATTGAAGTTATTCTGGAACACTGAGACAAACTTGTGCTTGAGCAATCGTGATTCAGGAAGTTGTGGTTAACACTGTGGTTTGCATTCTATAAACAGCACATACATCTCTAGGTGTCTGGTGCTTAAGAGAAATGCCATCCAGTGAACAGTACAGACCACTATCCCTCAGGACCAAGGCATGGTTAGGCAGGAGGTAGATTGAATCATTTGACTTGCATTAGCTCTAATCATTCTGGAACCCTTGCAGAATAATATGGCTAGTTAATTCCCTGTCATTGCTGCCAGCTTCCACCCATCTAGCAAAGGGAAAAACTTCTCACTCCTAAAAATGCAGCGTATCGATTGTAAGGTAGAATCATTGGACTGGCAATCTAGGGCCCTGACTATGGAAGGTTATCCAACACAACAATGATAGCCGTCATTCCTTCTCTCCAGAGATGCTGCCTGTCCTGCTGAGTTACTCCAGCTTTTTGTGTCTATCTTTGGTTTAATCCTTCCTTCCTATAGGGTCGTTTCACGAAAGGTCACTGGAGCGTAGATCTGCACCCACGTGACCGAAAATTTTAACTGGAGGACACTTGGTACTTCCGGTACATGTTAGTGAATGGGAAAACACGCACTTTCACACCCGTTAAAAACATCGAAAACGGCCAGTTTTTGAGCTGCAATTTACTGTGCCAGTCGGGGTGACCGTGAGGTACAGCTACCTAAATTTACAGTCCAAAAAAAAGATAGAAACTAAGGTAAATTTAAGAGGGAGCTGAAGGTGCAAAAACAGCGGAAGTGTTTATCGGACATTTGTCGTGGAGATTTAAAGATCCAAAATATCGGGAATTATCGCGTTTGCTCGCTGCATTTCATCAAAAATAAGGCATTATTGACTTTTTTATCTTTATTCATTTGTTATATGAAAAGTTTTAAAAGTGAAAAATCCATCAGTAAAATTGCAAAATCGCCCATGGTTCTCAGATGGGTTTTAACATGCAAAATGAAAACGCTTCTGAAGCTACATTTACCATTTAAATAATCGTAAACTATCAATGCGTTTTGAAATAAATTTTCCTCAGATGCAAGCTAAGGAATGGGATAATTGTCAGCTGTCAGTTGGACAAAATTAGGACATTTTATTATTTGCCAAAATCGGGATTGTTGACATCATTCCATGCTGCAGGCCTGTCTGTTATTAGACGATAAATAAATAAATAAATAAATAGTTTGGGTGATTGTGCAGGCTTTAAACAAGAAACATTGAGAAATATATTTTGGCAAATAATAAAATGTCCTAATTTTGTCCAACTAACAGCTGACGATTATCCCATTCCTTAGCTTGCATCTGAGTAAAATTTATTTCAAAACGCATTGATAGTTTACGATTATCTAAATGGTAAATGTAGCTTCAGAAGCGTTTTCATTTTGCATGTTAAAACCCACCTGAGAACCATGGGCGATTTTGAAATTTTACTGACGGATTTTTCACTTTTAAAACTTTTCATATAACAAATGAATAAAGATAAAAAAAAGTCAATAATGCCTTACTTTTGATGAAATGCAGTGAGCAAACGCGATAATTCCCGATATTTTGGATCTTTAAATCTCCACGACAAATGTCCGATAAGCACTTCCGCTGTTTTTGCACCTACAGCTCCCTCTTGAATTTACCTTAGTTTCTATCTTTTTTTGGGACTGTAAATTTAGGTAGCTGTGCCTCACGGTCACCCCGACTGGCACAGTAAATTGCAGCTCAAAAACTGGCCGTTTTCGATGTTTTTAACGGGTGTGAAAGTGCGTGTTTTCCCATTCACTAACATGTACCGGAAGTACCAAGTGTCCTCCAGTTAAAATTTTCGGTCACATGGTTGCGGATCTACGCTCCAGTGACCTTTCGTGAAATCACCCTATACATTTTGTCTCGTAACTTCCTTTTTGGTTCCAGCAGTGATCTACAAATCTAGATACTGATTTACCAAATCGTGGAACAAACATCTTTTCTGAATCCTCTCTGAAAGCCTCCCTCCAGAATCCCCAACCATCTTTGTGAAAAAGTCCCGGTTTGTTGGTAATGAATCTTCATCTCCAACATCATCTCATAAATCATTTCTTGATTTTCCCTTTTTTTTCACCAAACTGACCTCTTTGATCATTCTGAAGAAGGGTCTCAACCCAAAACGTCACCCACTCATTCCTTCCCTCCGGAGACGCTGCCTGTCCCGCTGAGGTTCTCCAGCATTTTGTGTCTATCTTTGGTGTAAACCAGCATCTGCAGTTCCTCCCTGTACTCCTTGATCACATTTTTGATCACCTGCTCTTACATCTTGTTTATGTGCCTGAGAATGTGTTTGATCATGCTTCTGTGGGCAATATCTGTGTTAAAGATATTGCATAGATCTGGTGTGGTGTGGTGTGGGGCCCAGAGCTAAATGTGCTTTTGCAAATGGAGAATTGTTTTATGAATTGTAGAATAACTATATGCAGAATCTATAACTTATTAAGAGGGCATGACTTCAGACAAGAGGACATGACTTCAGAATTAAGGGACAGAAGTTTAGGGGTAATATGAGGGGGAACTTCTTTACGCAGAGAGTGGTGGCGGTGTGGAATGAGCTCCCAGTGGAAGTGGTGGAGGCAGGTTCGTTGGTATCATTTAAAAATAAATTGGATAGGCATATGGATGAGAAGGGAATGGAGGGTTATGGTATGAGTGCAGGCAGGTGGGACTATGGGGAAAAAAAAAATTGTTCGGCATGGACTTGCAGTGCCGAGATGGCCTGTTTCCGTGCTGTAATTGTTATATGGTTATATGGTTATATGGTTATATTAGTTGTGCAATACATTTCTACCTGTGAATGGATTGTCATAACTGAACCATTTTCCTTCCTATTGCACACTCATGGTGGATATTTATTTCATTGCAACAATAACATTCTGTTGGCAGTGATTTTACTACAGTAACGTGCAGCTTGTGGATGCACATGTTCACAGGAAGTTATGGTTGGGATAGTCCATGGGGAGTAGGTGGTGGTGTCTCAGGGTTTTCCCACATCAATTTACATTGTCCCAGATTGTATTAGGGGTGGTCATTTACAGCTCGTGAGGATTTGTGTGTTTCTTTGAGCAGGCGAGGCATCAGAGAACCACATCAATCATTGTTAATTGGTAGATCACAGGCATTATCCTGTGGACAAAACTCTTCTGGCTTGTGAACTCTACCTAGAGCTTTGTATTTTTAGGAAGATTAGCATAGATTATTACAGTGTGGGGGGGGGGGGGGGGGGGGGGGGGGGGGACATCTGTGAGTTTAACTCTTGGATTCTAAACCCAGAGCATTCTTGCCTTGGGAACAGTTCCAGCACACAAATCAACATAAAAACCACAGGAATTGACTTACTGGCAATGCTGGTTCAGGATCTGTTCAGAGTGTGTATCCAAGTTACAGTCCAAAAGATACGGAGATTTACATTAGACCAAAACAGCATAGAGTGATACAGCGTGGAAACAGGCCCTTCGGCCCAACTTGCCCACACCGGCCAACGTGTCCCAGCTACATTAGTCCCGCCTGCATGCGTTTGTCCATATCCCTCCAAACCTGTCCTATCCATGTATCTGTCCAACTGTTTCTTAAACGTTGGAATCAATATTAATGTGTATTTAGGTCGCATTGTCCGCAAGATGTGGCACTAATAGTCACCGACGGAGGAGATGTTGATGCTGGTGAGAAACAGCCTCGCCCGCGGAAGAAGGCTTTAAGAAGCCAGCTAGAGGGTGAAGGGTGGAGTGATAGGGTGTTTGGGGAAATAAAATGGCAGACCATGGATGCCACAAAGGATATCGGGCAAACATGAAAAATTGGTGCTAGGTGAGATTTCTTGGAAGATTGCAAAACATGGAGTTTTCTCATTTCTTTGTCGTTAGATGATTCTAAACTATGGGGGTGTGGCTTGTGTTAAACAAAATAATCCCCCCTCCCTGTCCACAGTGAGATGGAATATATGCCTGAACACACAATGACTTGCTTGCTCAGGCGTTTTCGAGGAAGAGCAAGAGATTGGAGGCAGTGAAGGTCAATTCTCTGGATACTTTCAAGAGAGAGTTAGATAAAAATATCTTAAAGATAGTGGAGTCAGGGGATATGGGGAGAAGGCAGGAACGAGGTACTGATAGTGGATGATCAACCACGATCACAGTGAATGGCGGTGCTGGCTCGAAGGGCCGAATGGCCTACTCCTGCACCTGTTGTCTGTTTAGAAATGGATATATAAATGAAGCTGCAGTTATTGCTTTGTATTTAGAAAGGAACTATGACTAAATGTCAGCCATTCCTTCCCTCCAGAGATGCTGCCTGACCCACTGAGTTATTCCAGATTTTTGTGTCTATCCTGTCAGTAGACTCGTCTATGATTCTGAAAACATTCAGCTCTCTTGGCAAACAGCATGAACCTTCAAGCTGTCCTTCCAAAGGCCAACATAGGATTGATAGACCGAGTGACACACACAGCAAGATAATATGATACGTGCACCCATGATCTGACGGAATGGAGAGGAGGATCAAAGGGGTGATTTGTATTCAGAGGGAGGTCACCAAATGTAAAAGTGTATTCAATTGGTGATGTACACGTGCTCCATGTGACTATTAACTGGGGTAGGGACTGGTACTGGTCAAGAAAGATTCAAACAAAATGTGTAGGAAGGAACTGCTGGTTTACACTAAAGATGGACACAAAATGCTGGAGTAACTCAGCGGGACAAGCAGCATCTCTGGAGAGAAGGATTGGGTGGCGTTTCGGGGTCGTGACCCTTCTATCTTCAGTAAGGTGCAAGTTAAAACTGATAAGATGCAAGTTATTCAATCCGATGGATCTCCATACTACATTTCCACTGACCATACTCTTCAATGATTTTCGTGTCTTCGGCAGTTTGTCTTCGGCAGTTAGAGAGAGAAAACAACAACAGTAACATTAAGATGCAGACGCAGCTGTCATTGGAACTTCTCGTTACATTCAGTGGCGGAGAAAGGAGAACAGCAGTTGAGCTGGCAGATCCGCAGTGCACTAATGCAGCTCTGCAATCAGTAGTTGCATTTCTCTGGCCAATATTAACCTCAGAGAAAGTGAGGAAATGCATGCAGAAACCTTCCTTTCAGGTGCAGGCTCGCAGTTGCTGATCAGCTGAGAATGAATATGGAGAAACAATGGAGTTTTGGCAGAGTCAAGACCGTGAGTTAATTCAATGAACTTTATTACGAACGGTAAGACAAAGAATAACGCGAGTCTGTAAGACTCCACAAGTGTGGCGCTCGAATGAATGAACTCGACAAAAAGCGCGCAAAACCCGCTCCCCGCGCCCACGTGACCGGAGTAGCCGATCCGAGGGTTTGACTACCCCAAGGCACCAGCAGGTGCCGCTACAGAGTTCTATTTTTAGGAGGCACAAGGAACTGCAGGTGCTGGTTTACCAATAAAAAGCACAGAGTAACTTATTTTCCTGGAGTAACTCGGTGGATGAGGCAGCATCTTTGGTGGAGATGGATAGGTGAAATTTCCTATGGCAAATTCCTGTCTGTAAATGTCATGAACTTGTCACCAGCAGTGATATCACTTGAATTCCTCACCAGCCATTGGTGATGTAGGATGGAACTGCAGATGCTGGTTTAAACTGAAGATAGACACAAAATGCTGGAGTAACTCAGCAGGACAGGCAGCATCTCTGGACAGAAGGAATGGGTGACCTTTCGGGTCTGAAGAAGGGTCTTGACCCGAAATGTCACCCATTCCTTCTCTCCAGAGATGCTGCCTGTCCTGCTGAGTTACTCCAGCATTTTGTGTCGATCACTTGTTGGTGGCTTCTGTTTGTAATCGAGCGCGGAGAGGGCTGTTGATTGTGCTACCCGTGACCGGAATTCAGCAAGATCATCACTCAAACACAAATGGGGAATCCTGCTAAAATGTAGCCAGTCAAACAGAGTCTGTGGAACGAGATACTAGTAATCATTCTGAGGTCAAGGATCTCTGAATTCCCTACTGCTCGTACTGTGGATTTCTTAGTTAAATATCCCTCTTTCTAGACAGATGCAGAGCTGTTGCCGACCAATATGACAGCACAGTGGTTGCTTCAGCAGGACAGATACTAACAATGGAATGATGCAGTTGGCCCCAATGCAGTTGGCCCCATGCAGTTGGCCCCAATGCAGTTGGCCCCAATGTTGGCCCCAATGCAGTTGGCCCCAGTGCAATTGGCCCCAATGCAGTTGGCCCCAATGCAGTTGGCCCCAATGCAAGGACGACATGCAAATTTGTGAAACATTAAAACACAGAAACATAGAAAATAGGTGCAGGAGTAGGCCATTCGGCCCGTCGAGCCAGCTGATCATCCAGAATCAGGACCCCGTTCCTGCTTTCTCACCACATCCCTTGATGTTGTTAGCCCTAAAAGCTCTATCTAACTCTCTCTTGAAAGCACCGAGTGAATTGGCCTACCCTGCCTTCTGTGGCAGAGAATTCCACAGATTCACAACTCGCCCCAGTCGATCCAGTCCTTCAACATTATGTCAGTACCGCCATCCCTGGAATTAACCTGGTAAACCTACGCTGCATTCCCACAATAGCAAGAATGTCCTTCCTCAAACTAGGAAAACCAAAACTGCACACAATACTCCAAATGTGGTCTCACCAGGGCCCTGTACAACTGCGGTTGGACCTCCTTGTACTTATACTCAAAATCCTCTTGTTATGAAGGCCTACATGCCATTTGCTTTCTTTATTGCCTGTTGTACCTGCATGCTTACTTTTGCGTTCCATATTTGGGCGGCACAGTGGTGCAGCGGGTAGAACCGCTGCCTCACAGCACCAGAGATCCAGGTTTGATCCTGACCTCAGGCACTGAGCGTGTTGGAGTTTGCGCATTCTCCCTGTGACCACGTGGCTTTCCGCAGGGTGCGTCGGTTTCCTCCGACGTCCCAAAGAGTATTTTTGATCACGTGAACACGGCACGTGATCATATGATTTAAATGAATGGGTTGCCACAATAATAAATCAGTTCAAGCTGCCTGGGCCCAGAGACTGAGAGCAGAAACCCCAAGGAAAGGCTTAAAACTCAAAGCAACAAGGAGGTACTCTGAGAAGAACCTTCAGCAACAGACTGGTTCCACCATGAGGCAGTACTGAACGCCACAGGAGATCATTATTCCAACAGCAAACCAACAGTGGGATAACTCACTCCAAAATGATGGGTTCTTCTGTGGAACAATTCCAAGCAGAAAATAGGGCTTTGCACACAGACAGAGCCACACCAACATACACACGGGTGCACAGACACACACACACACACAGAGCCACACCAACATGCACACGGGTGCACAGACACACACACACACACAGAGCCACACCAACATACACACGGGTGCACAGACACACACACAGACAGAGCCACACCAACATACACACGGGTGCACAGACACACACAGACACACACACACACACACACACACGCACACACACACACACACACACACACACACACACACACACACACACACACACACACACACACACACACACACACACACACACACACACACACACACACACAGTCTGAGTCTATTCACACCATAGCAAGAAAGGTGCAATCAGAGAACTCTGCCCAGTTACACCACCAGCTGGAGTGAGGTCCTGAAGGGTGGAGAGGGAGAAATATAGGAGCCCCATGTGATGCCTCTTTCTACAAGTGCCGTTATTCTACACACAGTCTGGCTGCATCATAAGGTGCCTCTGTAGTTCCTTTACCTTTATTACCTTTTCAATGCCATCCTGACCGGTTTAGTGCAATTGATCCAATGGATGCAAGAGCAGGGCGATGGGGCATTGTGCACAATCAGACCACTGGGTGGCGTAGCTCTGGGAGAGCAGGGCACGTGCATGTAGTTTGTGAAGTCGTGCGTGTACATGTGTAGAAGGGTCTCGACCCGAAACGTCCCCCGTTTCTTCTCTCCAGAGATGCTGCCAGTCCCACCGAGTTAGTCCAGTTTTTCTTGTCTCTCCGCATGTACCTTTATAGTCCAGTGTCCCCAGCTACCAGGATCACTGCGTGTGTTTTCCTCGCGACGGGCATCTCCAATGTTTCTTGGCTGGCTGCGTCTTTTCCTGGCTGTCCCCTCCCGAGTACCAATGTTGCCGAAGCGGCCGGCTCTCTGGATGGGAAACCCACTGTGCCGGTCGCCATGGTCACTGGGAAGCTCTCAATGCCATGTGGTTCCAAGTGAGTTGTTCCCTCACAGAATCACTTGGCTTTTGAAACGGAAGTACAATGGCCATTATTATACCTCGCTGCTCGTGCATCAAAGCGGGGCCTTTTCTAAGCTTCGCCACTGAGGAGCCGATCGTTTTAAGAGGCCAAATAAAAATAACAAGAAGCCTCGCAACCTGCTGACGGGGGAGGTTTGAGCACAGTGATCCTTTTGATGAAAATCGCCAACTGTTAATGCAGGATGAGCAGTTAAACATGACACAAAGGACTGGCTCTTGAGTGGCGGCAGGGGTGTGCGCTCATGAAATTCCCCTTTTTTCAGCTCGATTGTCCCCAAAATGAGGGACTGAAGCTCAAGAAAAGATGCACGCTGAGGGTGGAAGCGTAAATTATTCAAGCATTGGGGTGGGGGGGGGGGGGGGTGGGGGGAATCCTGCGGCACTCAAATCTGTGTGTGAATGTGCGGTGTGTGAACAGAAGGGATCCATCGCTGGGCTTCTCGCTGCGAGCTGGACAGCAGTAAATGATATCTGAGGGATGGTGCCACTTTGATGTGGAAACCGGGCTGTTTCATCATTCTTTCACCGCGCCCCCAAGCTTTGTTCTGCTCTCGGCTTTCTTGCTACGACAACCTGCAGTGATGACGGTTTGCTCATTCATCCCCAGCCCTGGAGGTTGCAGGCCTCTTCTATTGTCCGAGGGATGGGTTCCCCTTGAAGAGGAGAGGAGGGGAACTGATGGGGAGGGGACTGGGATCCGTGGGGGAGGGGAGGGGAGGGGAGGGGAGGCCGCATTTCTTTGGCGTGCCGTTGTTATGCAAAGCAATGTGCTGCCCAGCTGTGACCTGTGAGCCTGAGTTAATGGGCGAAGAGGCCATTTTGGAATTGGATTCCCTCACCTGGCTCAGTGGGAAAGAGGGCGGTTGCTTGCATCCATCCACTCCAGCTAGATTCTTCAAATTCCACAAGGCCCCTTTGTTGACAGAGCGTCTGCATTAAAAAAAGAGACATCGTAAAAAAAGTTTTGATTCCGATCTGTTTGCATTTTCTCAGAGCTCTTGCCAATTGTTTAAATGTTCTTAATAATTAACATGCATTTGGCTTGATCAGCCAGAAAACATTGATTCTTTTAACTGCATGCACCACAACCTCTGTTCCTCCCCCATTGGATGCAAAGTTCAGATTCTAGTTCCTTCTCCGATCTTCAACTTTCACCAGTTTTTAGTGAAAGACTTTAGTCACTCCAGACACGAACGCTGCAGCATTTCTGGACTGTGTTCGGACAGTAATGGTGCTTATTTGACCTGCATTTGTTCATTGGAAATACATCTTCAATTGAATATACCCTCTGTAAGTCTGATACCTGCTTACACTTCCCGTTTGCACAACTTGGCATCCTAGTGTCAGGCATTTTTCATCACGCATGTGTCATTAGTGTCATCGTAAAAAAAAAAATCCTTCAGCTGCATTTCTGTGTAGATTTACCTATTGAAATGCTTCAGTCACTGTGTTGCTGTTCACAGGAGACGGCACAACCTGGAATTGATGCAAACGCAAACTGTCTGTCCATCCTCAGCATGAGACTAACTCCTGTTAATCCACCCACTCGAATCTAAATGCGAGGCAGTTATTGACCGGAGGCGGGTCCTGAGCAATGGAGGATTGAGTGAAGAATCCCTCAACATATCATCTACTGCATCCGCTGTTCCAGGTGTGGACTCCTGTACATCGGCGAGACCAGGCGCAGGCTCGGTGTTCGTTTCTTTGAACACCTCCGCTCAGTCCGCCCAAACTTACCTGATCTCCCAGTTGCCCAACACTTTAACTCCCCCTCCCATTCCCACACTGACTTTTATGTCCTGGGCCTCCTCCAATGTCAGAGTGAGGCCCAGCACAAATTGGAGGAACAGCACCTCATATTTCGTTTGAGCAGCTTACACCCCAGTGGTATGAATATTAACGCCTCCAGCTCTCCGCCTTACATAAGAGTTACGTTTGTAAACTCTTATGCAAGACGGACCTTACGTAGATTGGAGCCATCCTCCGTCCGAAATAACTCACTGAAAGCTTTATGTCTCAGCTGCGTCCAGGACACTTTCTGTGGCACACGGCCCTCTGGGTAAACATAGAAACATAGAACATAGAAATTAGGTGCAGGAGTAGGCCATTCGGCCCTTCGAGCGTGCACCGCCATTCAATATGATCATGGCTGATCATCCAACTCAGTATCCCGTACCTGCCTTCTCTCCATACCCCCTGATCCCCTTAGCCACAAGGGCCACATCTAACTCCCTCTTAAATATAGCCAATGAACTGGCCTCGACTACCCTCTGTGGCAGAGAGTTCCAGAGATTCACCACTCTCTGTGTGAAAAAAGTTCTTCTCATCTCGGTTTTAAAGGATTACCCCCTTATCCTTAAGCTGTGACCCCTTGTCCTGGACTTCCCCAACATCGGGAGCAATCTTCCTGCATCTAGCCTGTCCAACCCCTTAAGAACTGCTGCCTTTGACAGCTTGCTGCTGGTGTAAATCTGAGTGATTGTACAATGCTGTGGAAATTACAAACTGCCTTGGATGCCTAGGATAGACACAAGTTACTGGAGTAACTCAGCAGGACAGGCAGCATCTCTGGAGAGAAGGAATGTGTGATGTTTTGGGTCGAGACTCTTCTTCAGATTGCCGAGGGGACTGAATACAGAATTGTTTACATGGTCATGATACAGTATTGTATGATATAGCGGCACCGTTAGTGAAGCTGCTACATCATGTATAGGTTTATGGATATAATAGGCAATGGTGGATAAAATCATAAGAGAAATAGATTGGGTAGATGCATAAAATCTCCTGCCCAGAGTAAATGAATCGAGGACCAGGAGACATAGGTTTAAGGTGAAGGGGAAAAGATTTTCATAGAAATCTGAGGGGTAACTTTTTCACACAAAGGGTGAGGGTGTATGGAACAAGCGGCCAGAGGAGGTAGTTAAGGCTGGGACTATTCCAACATTTAGGAAACAGTTAGACAGGTACATGGATAGGACAGGTTTGGAGGGATAAGGACCAAGCTCGGGCAGGTGGGTCTTGTGTAGCTGGGATATGTTGGCCGGTGGGCAAAGTTGGGCCGAAGGGCCTGTTTCCACACTGTATCACTCTATGACTCTATGGTATGGATCAAATGCAGGCAAAGGAGATGTTTAGCATCATAATCAGCATGGACATTGTGGGCCAAAGGGTTTGCCTCTGTGCTTTACTGCTGTATGTTTGGTATTGTGCTCGACGTTCTAGCCTGTGGCAACGTCCTGCCAGCATTTATCTTAGTTGAGAACTTTATATATTTTTATATGATAAGCCCTCTTACAAAATACCTGGGAATATGATGTGGATCTGGTCTCATGGGCCGTCCTGTCATGTGAGAAATCAATGCAGTGAAGTTGTTCCTTGAAGGTGGAACTGCCCTGTAAATGTATGGGTACTGGGCTGTGAAAACCAGCTATTTCCAGAGTAGAAAGTGGTGGCAATGATTCCTGTGTCGAATTGAACTTCACAGGAAATGATCAGGGTATTTCTGGTGGTGAATGGGGCTACAGCAGCATTTCCTGTGTTATACCTACATCGTATTCCTCAAAAAATAGATTGATTTTGAAACATCAAGTTTAGGAGCCGGGGCCAGGTCATTTGGTGCTTTCATTATGATCATGTCTGATACTGGTGGTCTGAGGACTATACTGTATGTCAGCACTAAACCCCCATCTCTTAAAGCCTTTATATATCTCAAAATCCATCGTCCTCCTCCTACACAGGTAGGTCTGGTGACTTGGTCGCACTGTGGTAGCCGACTGGTTTGAGGACTGAAGATCACAGCTGTGCCTGGAACCTCATTCATGCATAGGAAGAAACTTCCGATGCTGATTTGTAACAAAAATAGACACAAAATGCTGCAGTACATCAGCATCTCTGGATAGAAGGAATGGGTGACTGCTGCCTGACCTGCTGAGTTACTCCAACATTTTGTGTCTAGCCCCATTCATGTCGTTTCTTTCATTTTCTCTGTGTCTGCAGAAGTCTCGAGTTTGAATTTTCCTGAGTAAACATCCGTAAACTATTTTACAGACTGCTTCCTCATGAATTCTAAGGCAGACCATCATTTTTTCACCATTAATCACTATGATTATTCCAACTTCGAAAAACTCGAAAAAATGTCATTCACTATTTCCCTCGGTTGCATTAGTCTCATACATCTTTTGCAAATTCTGTGCTTTCTGACACTGTCCTAATATGAGCTTTTAGTTAAAATACACAAAGTGCTGGAGTAACTCAGGGGGGTCGGGCAGCACCATTGGAAAATATTGAGAGATGTTTCAGGTCGGGACTCTTCCTTAAACTCAAGCAAACCTTTGTCAAAGTAGGCATACTTATTACAGTGGAACAATAACATATAAAGGAGGCATCAAAGTCTTAGCTTTTACATTTCTCAGTACTTCGGTTAACTAGTGTATTATTTCCATCTTTTCTCTCCCTTCATGGAAAGCAGGTGACACTAGCTACCCTTCATTCCACAGTTTATATCAATGTATCACATTCACTCGTTATATGAGTAGAATTAGGCCACTCGGCCCATCGAGTCCACCGCCATTCATTCATGGCTGATCTCTGCCTCCCAATCACATTTTCCTGCCTTCTCCCATAACACCCGTTCTAATCAAAAATCTCTGCCTTAAAAATATCCACTGACAGCCACATATTCACCACCCTTTAACTAAAGAAATTCCTCCTCACCTTCGTTCTGAAATAGCGCCCTTTAATTCTGAGGCTACGACCTCTGGTCCTAGACTCTCCCACCAGTTGAAACATCCTTTCAATCTCCAGCGAGTAGAGGCCCACTGCTGTCAAATGCTATCCACGTCTCTGTAGCCACATCTTTTTAAAGCCTTAGGATGAAGCCCATCAGGTCCAGGGAAGTTGTCAGATTTCAGTTCCATGTTTTCTCCACTAAAAATAACTCTTTAAAATTGCATTGTCATAAAACGTTTATTTCCCCAATTCTTTCAAACATTTTATTTTGTCTTCATCAGTGAAGATGTTTATTTTATCTCTTTAGTTTCATTTTGTTTACAATTTTTCTACCTTAACCCTCAAAGTAACTTTTGCCAATCTCTGCCCTTTTTAATGACCCCCATAGAAGGTTTTACAATGAGTTTTTATGTTTTTCATTTATTGGTTAATTCTCCTTTTCCTTTTTATCTTGATCACTTTTTTGGTCAACTATGATACATTCTAAAGTCCACTGATTCTTCAACCGTAGGGAAGACTGTTGTGTCTTTCACTTAACACTTAATACTTTAATTTCTCTCGCTAGCAACGGCATAACAATTTTCCCAGAGAGGGTAAATTCCTTGAAGGGATGTATATTCTTTGCAAGTTATAAATAATTTCCTTGAATGCTTGTCCCGTGTTTTACCATTTAATCTTATTTTCTAGTCTGCATTAACAATCCACTTTGCATCCAAGGGATGTTTTAAAATCTAGTTTAAATTTCACCAAAACGCCAATATTAGGTTTTGTCATATAGAGGGGGGCATCGCCCCAGCGCAGAGGGAGAAGAGGAGGGGGAGGGAAGAGACTGAGACCTAAGACTTTTGCCTCCATCACAGTGAGGAGATGCTGGGTGGACTCACTGTGGTGGATGTTATTTATTGTTGTTTTATTGTATTGTATTATATGTTGACTGCTGCAATTTCGTTCAGACTAAGTCTGAATGACAATAAAAGGCTATCTATCTATGATGAGTATTCTTTCACTGAAGCTCTTTTCCCTGTTCTATATTGATCCTATTTCATTGTTAAACTGAACAGAAATCCATCTGGAATATACACCTTAAACGAGAATTCCACAGTGTTACAGAATATCTTATTGAGTGAATGTAAATCACCCAATGACTATCACACCGTTGTAATCATTTCCTGAATTATGTTTTACCAGCATTATTAGAATCACATTTGTATTGTTATTTTTTGTATGAACTCACTTCTCCAAGTTCAGTCAAGTTATGTTATCAGTTGCATGTTTTGTATCATTAATAGAGGACGTTATTTTAGTTAGTATACAGGGCATCTATATTATTCGAATCAATATTTTCTGCCCTTGGGTTTAGGCCTGAAATGTTGCCTATTTCCTTCGCTCCATAGATGCTGCTGCACCCGCTGAGTTTCTCCAACACTTTTGTCTACCTTCGATTTTCCAGCATCTGCAGTTCCTTCTGAATTATTTTCTGCCCCTTGTTTCTAGACCCTGGTTTTTTCATTATCCTTTACTATCAGGTCTATGCATTGTTTTTCTCATCCGCAAATCAAATTGGTCACCACACATGTCTACAAAGATTAGATTGTTGGCATTTCCTTTCTCACTATGGTATTTAGTCATTCTGAAGAAGGCCCATTCCTTCAATCCAGAGATGCTGCCTGTCCCGCTGAGTTGCTGTGTCTATCTGTGGTTTTTACTTGCCTAATTTGATGTTGTAAGCACAAAAACAGTGGAGATGAGAGAGGCCCAGGTTTTACATGAGGGGCTACAGGAACGGCCTCTTGTTAATAAAGAAAACAAAAACACATGAAGTGAAATTACCTTTTTTGGCCTCTATGACAGTCGTTGCCAACAGTTTGGTCTATTGATGAAACTAGACCACAACTCCCAGTACGGCCTTGGGCTAAAACTGTAAGCAGACTGCAATGGTATTATTAGAGGTGGTTCATTATATTTAATGACGGACTCTTCTGCCTCTCCTCTGGTTTCTCTCTCTCACCAGTTCAGGTTAATATTGCAGCCCACAGGAACGGTGTGGGGTTTGGTGGGAGTCTAGTCACCATTGGCATTTTAACTGCAAACTGGTCCTTCTGCTGGAGTGGGCATGATTACAACTGGACCTCTGTCCAATATTTGATGTTGCAGCACCTCCGCTGGAATGAGCATGTAATTACAGTCTGAGATATGTATAGCACAGAAACAGGTCCTTCGGCCCATCATGCTGTGGCGACCTTTCCGTCCTTCCACACAGATCCCATTTTCCCGAATTAAGTCCATATCCTTCTATACCTCGATGTTCATAGCCTCAGAATTAAAGGGTATTCTTTTAGGAAGGAGATGAGGAAACATTTCTTTATTCGGAGAGTGGTGAATCAGTGGAATTATTTGCCATGGAAGGCTGTGGAGGCCAAGTAGTGGATATTTTTAAGGCAGAGATAGATATATTCTCCATTAGTATGGCATCAGAAGTTATGGGGAGAAGGCTAGAGAATGGGGTTAGGAGGGAGAGATAGATCAGCTATGATCGAATGGCAGAGTAGACTTGATGGGCTAAATGGCCTAATTCTACTCCTATTCCTTATGACTTGTCTAAATACCTCTTAAATGTGGAGAGTGTGTCATAGTCTCCAAGATTGTCCGTCACCAATAACCACCAAAGCTGTGACAAAGACTATGAATATATTAATTAGAGCTATCACCCTGCAACTTAAAATGATGTTTTAATCTACAATTTGAGAGGGAGATGGGAAAATGGAGCTGGCCAAAGTTGACTGGAAAGATACCCTAGCAGGGACGACAGTGGAACAACAATGGCAGGTATTTCTCGGAATTATACAGATGGTGCAGGATCAGTTCATTCCAAAGAGGAAGAAAGATTCCAAGGTGAGTAAGGGGCGACCATGGCTGACAAGGGAAGTCAAGGACAGTATAAAAATAAAAGAGAAGAAGTATAACATAGCAAAGATGAGCGGGGAGCCAGAGGATTGGGAAACTTTTAAAGAGCAACAGAAGATAACTAAAAATACAATACAGGGAGAAAAGATGAGGTATGAAGGTAAGCTAGCCAAGAATATAGAGGATAGTAAAAGCTTCTTTAGGTATGTGAAGAGGAAATAATTAATCAAGACCAAAGTTGGACCCTTGAAGACTGAAACAGGTGAATTTATTATGAGGAACAAGGAAATGGCAGACCAGTTGAACAGGTATTTTAGATCTGTCTTCATTAAGGAAGATACAAACAATCTCCCTGATGTACTAGTGGCCAGAGGATCTAGGGTGATGGAGGAACTGAAGGAAAATCACATTACTGCAGGAAATGGTGTTGGGTAGACTGATGTGACTGAAGGTGGATAAATCTCCAGGGCCTGATGGTCTGCATCCCAGGGTACTTAAGGAGGTGGCTCTAGAAATCGTGGATGCATTGGTGATAATTTTCCAATATTCTATGCATTCAGGATCAGTTCCTCTAGATTGGAGGGTAGCTAATGTTATGACACTTTTTAAGAAAGGCAGGGGAGAGAAAACAGGGAATTATAGACCAGTTAGCCTGACATCGGTGGTGGGGAAGATGCTGGAATCAATTATAAAAGATGAAATAGCAGCACATTTGGATAGCAATACAGGATCGGTCCGAGTCAGCAAAGAGGAAATCATGTTTGACTAATCTTCTGGAATTTCTTGAAGATGTAACTAGGAAAATGGACAAGGGAGAGCCAGTGGATGTAGTGTACCTGGACTTTCAGAAATAATTTGATTAGGTCCCACATAGGAGATTAGTGGGCAAAATTGGAGCACATGGTATTGGGGGTCGAGTGCTGACATGGATAGAAAATTGGTTGGCATACAGGAAACAAAGAGTAAGGATTAATGGGTCCGTTTCAGAATGGCAGGCAGTGACTAGTGGGGTATCACAAGGCTCGGTGCTGGGACCGCAGCTATTTACAATATATATTAATGATTTAGAAGAAGGGATTAAAAGTAACATTAACAAATTTGCAGATGACACAAAGCTGGGTGGCCGTGTGAACTGTGACGAGGATGCTATGAAAATGCAGGTTGACTTGGACAGGTTGGATGAGTGGGCAGATGCATGGCAGATAAAGTTTATTGTGGATAAATGTGAGGTTATCCATTTTGGTGGCAAAAACAGGAATGCAGATTATTATCTGAATGGTGTCAAGTTGGGTAAAGGGGAGAGTACAACAAGATCTGGGGGGTCCTTGTTCATCACTCACTGAAAGTAAGCAGGCAGGTACAGCTGGTAGTGAAAAAAGCGAATGGCATATTGGCCTTCTTAACAAAAGGAGTTGAGTATAGGAGCAACGAGGTCCTTCTGCAGTTGTACAGGGCCCTACAGAGACCACACCTGGAGTATTGTGTGCAGTTTTGGTCTCCAAATTTGAGGAAGGACATTCTTGCTATTGAGGGAGTGCAGCATAGGTTCACAAGTTTAATTCCCAGGATGGCGGGACTGCTATATGTTGATAGAATAGAGCTGCTGGGCTTGTTTACTCTGGAATTTAGGATGAGAGAGGATCTTATTGAAACATATAAGATTATTAAGGGTTTGGACACGCTAGACGCAGGAAACATGTTTGTGATGTTGGGGCAGCCCAGAACCAGGGGCCACAGTTTAAGAATAAGGGGTAAGCCATTTAGAATGGAGATGAAGAAAAACTTTTTCACACAGAGGGTTGTGAATCTGTAGAATTTTCTGCCTCAGAAGGCAATGGAGGCCAATTCTCTGTATGCTTTCAAGAGAGAGTTGGATAGAGCTCTTAAAGATAGCAGAGTCAGGGGATATGAGGAGAAGGCAGGAATGGGGTACTGAGTGTGGATGATCAGCCATGATCACAGTGAATGGTGGTGCTGGCTGGAAGGGTCGAATGGCCTACTCCTGCACCTATTGTCTATTTTCTACCTAGCTACTTTGATATCTTTTTGCTCCTACTCCACTGAACCTGTCTAAATCTATTGTTTTTTCTGCAAAACATATTTGTTTCTGCTTAAGTATCAATGCTTCAAGAAATGTTTCACCTTGTTTCAATGCTTCAAGAAATGTTTCACCTTGCTCTTTGTTGTGGAGTGCCGTGACTGTGCTGCAAGAACCAGGGGCCAGCCTGTTCATTACCTTCAAGTCGTATGATTGACAAAGTTACGAGCTGTGCCCTCAAAGATAAATCCAAGTTCATATTCTCAACACAAGTGGTGAGGTCTGATTGTGATACTTATTCCATTATGATAATCTGCAGAAACACTCCATCCAACTACAGTGCAGTCGCACGGTTGAATGGCAGAATAGACTTGATGGGTCGAATGGCCTAATTCTACTCCTATTCCTTATGAACTTCTGCAGCACAATAGACTTCTCCAACTTTATTTCAAAGGGTGGACAGAATGTCATAATGTGAAGGACATAACATAGAAACATAGAAATTAAGTGCAGGAGTAGGCCATTCGGCCCTTCGAGCCTGCACCGCCATTCAATATGATCATGGCTGATCATCCAACTCAGTATCCCGTACCTGCCTTCTCTCCATACCCCCTGATCCCCTTAGCCACAAGGGCCACATCTGACTCCCTCTTAAATATAGCCAATGAACTGGCCTCGACTACCCTCTGTGGCAGAGAGTTCCAGAGATTCACCACTCTCTGTGTGAAAAAAGTTCTTCTCATCTCGGTTTTAAAGGATTTCCCCCTTATCCTTAAGCTGTGACCCCTTGTCCTGGACTTCCCTAACATCGGGAACAATCTTCCTGCATCTAGCCTGTCCAACCCCTTAAGAATTTTGTAAGTTTCTATAAGATCCCCCCTCAATCTCCTAAATTCTAGAGAGTATAAACCAAGTCTATCCAGTCTTTCTTCATAAGACAGTCCTGACATCCCAGGAATCAGTCTGGTGAACCGTCTCTGCACTCCCTCTAGGGAAGAAGCAGGAGCAGGAGGAGGAGGTTGGGCAAGCCCTTCGAGCCCCATTTCCCAGCTGTCCCCATAACACTTGGATCTCTTCATACATCTTTCAATCTTTGTCTTAAATGAACACAAAATAACTTAAGTCTAGACACAAAATGCTGGAGTAACACAGCGGGTGAGGCAGCATCTCTGGAGAGAAACGTCATCCATTCCTTCACTCCAGAGATGCTGCCTCACCCGTTGTGTTACTCCAGCATTTTGTGTCTACCTTTGATTTAAACCAGCATCTGCAGTTCTTTCTTACACATGACTTGAGTCTAGATAAACTTGATTCCATGTATCATCCCCAGCCAGACCCTTAAAACCAAACTTGGAAACTTTAATCTTTGAGGTTGGAAACTCTAAGGAAGGCACTCTGATTCAGCAGGTCAGGCAGCTGCTGTGGAGAACATGGATAGGCGGTGTTTCGGGTCAGGACCGCGCTTCAGACTGATTGGGGGGGAGGAGGGGGGGGGGGAAGAAAGCTGCATGAGAGCTGTGGCAAAGCCTGCCATGTGTATGGCCGAATGTGTATGAAATAACGGCAGATGCTGGTTTAAATTGAAGATGGGCACAAAATGCTGGAGTAACTCAACGGGACAGGCAGCATCTCTGGAGAGAAGAAATGGGTGTCGTTTCGGGTCGAGTCCCTTCTTCAGACTGAAGGGTCTCAACCAGAAACGTCACCCATTCATTCTCTCCGGAGATGCTACCTGTCCCGCTGAGTAACTCTAGCATTTTGTGTCTCTCCTTGGTAATAGGCCGACACAGGTGAGGGGGGTTATTTGATAGGCAGTGGTTTGGAGAAAAGCCAAAGATGAAAAGGCAGAATGTGTGAGGCAAAAGGATTGAAGCGTTGCAAATGTTGAAGTTAGAGGAAGGAATGTAGATTAGTATACCTTGTCTATTCATGTACCTGTCCATGTGTATTTTAATGGTGTTAATGTCACCTACCTCAACTACCTCCTCTGGCAGCTGATTCCATATATATATACACTGCCCTCTGTGTGAACAAGATGCCCCTCAGGAATATTGAGAAACCAATATTAGTTTTGCATGATAAAAAGTGCACCACAACGAAGATGCTAGGAGCAGGATTAGACGACTCGCCTTTCAAGCCTGCCCCACCATTTAATATAATCATGGCTGACAGTCAAAGTCACACAGCATGGAAACAGGACTTTCGGTAAAACTCGCCCATGATGACCAAGATGTCCCATCTAAGCTAGTCCCATTTGCCAGCATTTGTCCCCTATCTCTATAAACCTTTCCTATCCAAGTACCTGTCCAAGAGTATGTTAAATGTTGTGATTGTGCCTGCCTCATCTACATCCTCCTCCCGAAGATGCCTTTAAATCTCTTTCTTCTCAGCTTAAACCTATGTCCTCTGCTTTTGATTCCACGACTAGGTCAAAATCTTTGTGCATTCACCCGGACAATTCTCCTGATGATTTTATACACCTCTATGAAGATCACCCCTCAGCCTCACCCCTGCACGACAAGGAATGAAGTCCTTCCAACCACTCCCTATAGCCCAGGCCCTTGAGACCTGGCAATATCCTGGAAAATCATTTCTGCACTCTTTGCAGCTCAGAGATCCTTCCGATGGCAAGATGACCAAAACAGTACTCCAAACGGAGCATCATCAGTACAACTCGAATGTAACATCCCAATTTCAACACTGACTTTTATAATATTCCACAATGTTATATCCTGACTGATGAAGGAAGACCAGCCTCCGGGAAGTTTCGGGAACTGTGGAGCATGTTTAAGAAGGGAATCAGAAGGGCAAAAAGGGGGCAGGAAATAGCTCTGGCTGGGGAAACCCAAAGAGATTTTAGAAATACTTTAAGGGACAGAGGGTGACGAAGGAGAGATTAGGGCTCCTGAGAAACTGAAACGGACATCTCTGTGTGGGGCTGAATGAGATGGACAAGGTCATTATTGAGTATCTGCATTTACTGTGAAGATGTGAAGACTGCGGAATGGGGCAGTTACGGGGAGAAGGCAGGAGAATGGGGCTAGGAGGCAGAGATACGTAGGTCAGCAATGATTGAATGGCAGAGTAGACTTGATGGGCCGAATGGCAACTTCTGCTCCAATCACTTACCTCACTTATCTCCTACCTGTTGACAGTCAATATTACAGTCAAGGAGGTGCTGAACGTCTTAAGGCATATGAGGGGGGGATACAGATACAGATCCCAGATCAGATGTATCCGAAGACACTGAAACTGGAGAAGAAATTGCAGGCTGAAATATACAAACCAGGTATGGGTAATGTGCCGGAGGACTAGAGTAATTAATGCTGTGCCTCTATTTAAGAAGTGTTGCAAGAAAAACCTGGGAACTGCAGACCAGTGAGCCCAATGTCTGAGGTTGGCAAGTTACTGGAGAGTATTCTGAAGGATAAGATAAATATTTATTTACATCGACAAGGACTGATTATGGATAGTCAGCATAGTTTGGTACGTGGCAGATTCAGTTTTTTAAAGTTGTAACTAAGAGGGTTGATGAGGATGTTCGTTTGAGATATTTGGATAAGAATATACACTGCATGATAAACACGTTCCCAGATGTCACGGACGTTGTTGGCATTGTAGATACTGAAGAAGCTTGTCGTAAACTGCAGCAGGATCTTGATCAGTTGAGCCGGTGGGCTGAGGAATGGTTTTAACGGGTGGGTCGATTTCACTGCTGAAGCATGACATGAATTTTCACAGTTCTCACTTTAAAAAGTGGTTTGAATTGTGCGTGGGCCATATAAATGTGATCACGTCTGAAACTGGCCAGCAGGAGTATGGATGTGACGTCCGTGTGAAAGGGAACGCCACTGGTTTGTCTCAGAGTGGGTTTGGCCAGATGACACAGAGTGCCTGGGCTTGGCTACAATCTATTGAAGGCCTGGTGGTAAATGTACACACTGCAGACATCAAGTGGGGCCATCAAGGACCAGGGGACATAGGATTGCGGTGAAGATGCAATTTAATTTTCCACACTGTAGCACTCCATAGAAACATAGAAAATAGATCCAGGAGGAGGCCATTCGGCCCTTCGAGCCATTCGAGCCATTCATTGTGATCATGGCTGATCGTCCCAAATCAATAACCCGTGCCTGCCTTCTCCCCATATCCCTTGACTCCATTAGCCACTAGAGCTCTATCTAACCCTCTCTTAAATCCATCCAGTGGTTTGGCCTCCACTGCCCTCTGTGGCAGGGAATTCCTCAAATTCACAACTCCCTGGGTGAAAACGTTTTTTCTCACCTCAGTCTTAAATGGCCTCCCCTTTATTCTAAGACTGTGGCCCCTGGTTCTGGACGTCCAACATTGGGAACATTTTTCCTGCATCTAGCGTGTCCAGTCTTTTTATAATGTTATATGTTTCTATAAGATATCCCCTCATCCTTCTAAACTCCAGTGAAGACAAGGTAGATGCAATCCTATGACTCCATGTCTCTATCAGGTGGGTCGTGTCAAGGCTCACAGCCTTGGTCAGTTATCCACATTGCCCTCTCCCCCTGGCCCCATAACATCGCTCTCCATGGACGCTGGGTGTGGGTTTTAATGACCAACTGACACCATCCCAAACACCCTACAAACCCTCAAATATACACACACATATATGCAACCACGTGTAGGCAGACTGAGCCTGTGTGTTGCTGTGCACATGCTTACAGCAACACACACGTGCACACATACAGACAGACATACATACGTCTGAAGAAGGGTCTCGACCGAAACATCACCCATTCCTTCTCTCCATAGATGCTGCTTGTCCCGCTGAGCTACACCAGCATTTTGTGTGTATCAGGCATCCATACACACACATGCACACACATGCACACACATGTACACACATGCACACACATACACACACATGCACACACATGTACACACATGCACACACATACACACACATGCACACACATGTACACACATGCACACACATACACACACATGCACACACATGTACACACATGCACACATATACACACACATGCACACACATGCACACACATACACACACATGCACACACATACACACACATACACACACATGCACACACATGCACACACATGCTGATGCCCAATTATGGATTATTGGCCATTTTAAGCAGGTGTCAAAAGGGAAGCAATGAGATTGAGGATACTTCTTATTTTACTCTAACCTCGTCAAAGATATCTCCTTCACAGATAACTCCACATGACCCAAATATTCCATACCTGACCTGGTGAAATCAGATATGCAGTAAAGTCAACATTGTGCTGCATCTTGACACATAGATGTGAGTCCAGCCCGACCCCACCCTGATTTTTTACTAATTTAAAATACTTTGGAATCCATTCAATGCCGCATTTTTGGTGGATAGTTTGCATTAGTGGTGCTTCAAAGAAGCCCTCCTCACCCCTGTGTTCTCTCCCCTAACTCCCCTCCGCCACCTATTCCTGCACCAACCTCCACAACTCTGAGACTTAGATGCACAGAGTCTCTTACCCAGAGTAGGGGAATCGAGGACCAGAGGACATAGGTTTAAGGTGAAGGGGAAAAGTTTTAATAGGAATCCGAGGGGAAACTTTTGTCACACAAAGGGTGGTGGGTGTACGGAACAAGCTGACAGAGGAGGTAGTTGAGGCAGTGACCACCCCAACATTTAAGAAACAATTTGACTGGTCCAGGTTTGGAGGGGTACGGGCCAAACGCGTGCAGGTGGTTCCAGTGTAGCTGGGACATATTGGCCGGTGTGGGCAGGTTGGGCCCAAGGAAGTGCATATTTCATTCTTTGACTGTGTGACTCTAGACAGTCTGTGTCCAGAATGCATAAAAACATTTTCCTGCCTCTGCAGCTGACTGCAAAGGGCTGGTGACCTGCGGCTGTTCAAGAGGTGGAAGAGCAAATGCAAGCTCAAAATTGGCACCTTTTATTTCACAATGTTATCAGGAATGTGACCTGGATTTCTCTCTCTGCCTTTCCCTCGCTTTTCCAATCTGGCAGCTTCACAGCAGATATTGGCTTTTTAATCTGGGAATGGCTCACAGACAAGGGTGGCCTGGAAGGATTTGTACATGAACTGACCGATGTCTCCTGGACCATTAATAACTAACTTCTCCTACTTATGTGGTTCAGCAGAGAGAAAGTATGGATACACCTTGAGACGAGGTCTCTCTGGGGTCAGATGAAGAAATGTCAAATGCCTGAAAGAAATTTTCATGTAAGAAAAGTCCCACTGCCACCCCTTCATGAGCAAATATGAAAGCACTATATAAACGGCAGATCATTGGACCAGCACAAACGTGTGATGAATGGAACTTTACTCAACAAAGGGGGAAAAATAACAGCAATATCTATTGTTCCCATATAGTATTTATAAATGTGTGTGATAGGAGCAGACTTAGGCCAATCCACCCATCGAGTCTACTGCACCCTTCATTCTTGGCTCATCTATCTCTCCCTCCGAACCCCATTCTCCTGCCTTCCCCACATAACCCCTGCCACCCGTATCAATCAAGAATCTATCTATCGCTGCCTTAAAATATCCAAGGACTAGGCCTCTACAGCCTTCTGTGGCAATGAATTCCACAGATTCACCACTCTCTGATTAAAGATTTTCCTCCTCATCTCCTTCTTAAAAGAATGTCCTTTAATTGTATGGGCAACCAGCTGTGTGTGTGTGTGTGTGTGTGTGTGTGTGTGTGTGTGTGTGTGTGTGTGTGTGTGCGTGTGTGTGTGCGTGCGTGTGTGCGTGCGTGTGTGTGCGTGTGCATGTGTTTGCATGCGTGGTGTGTGGGGGTGTGTGTGTGTGTACGTGTGTGTGTGTGTGTGTGTGTGTGTGTGTGTGTGTGTGTGTGTGTGTGTGTGTGTGTGTGTGTGTGTGTGTGTGTGTGTGTGTGTGCGTGTGTGTGTGGGTGTGTGTGTACGTGTGTGTGTGTGTGTGTGTGTGTGTACGTGTGTGTGTGTGTGTGTGCGTGCGTGCGCGAGCGCGTGTGTGTGTGGGTGTGTGCATATTGTATGATACAATTCAAGGGAGGTGGGACAGAAGGTTCTGCTCCATTGGACAATGTTCAGGTGAGTTTGAACCCATCCAGACTCGAGACTTCAACCTTGACATAAGAAGGTCATGTCCAGTATTTTCATACCAGAGAGTTTCTCGATCAGCAGTGGCTATAGTGGTTCCCATTGGAGGTTGGGAGAGGTGGGGGTGGTAAATATCCAGCCATGCACTTGTCCTCACCAACCCCTGCCTGTAATTGTGGCAGATGTTGAGATGGGGGCAGTGCAACTGACTCACTTGTATGCCTTTTGCAGCAAGAAGAGGCTGGAACCCAGACATATTTTCCTTCCACTTCACCCAGCAGCACCGGGATTAACTATAGTGACCCTAATATTGTTTCCCCCCATCAGCCAAGAGGCACAGAAGTGTGTAAACGCACACCTCCAGATTCAGGGACAGTTTCTCCCCAGCTGTTATTAGCAACTGAATCTTCCTACCACGATGAGAGTGAGTTCTTGAACTACTATCTACCTCATTTGTGACCCTCAGACTCTCTTTGATCGGACCTTACTAGCTTTACCTTGCACTAAACGTTATTCCCTTATCATGTATACACTGTAAATGGCTCAATTGTAATAGTGTATTGTCTTTCCGCTGACTGGATAGCACGCAACAAAAGCTTTTCACTGTACCTCAGTTCGGGTAACAATAAACTAAACTAAACTAACTAACTAACTAACTAACTAACTAACTAACTAACTAACTAACTAACTAACTAACTAACTAACTAACTAACTAACTAACACCGTTTGCTGCACACATCTTTTGGCCTTTACTAAAGTGGTGAACACCACTGAGAGAACAGCTGGGAACAACCCTGCTCTCAAATGGCCAGCACCCCTGGTCAGTGCATTTTCCCCTTTAAGAGACAGCGGGCTGTTCTGCTGATTTTGATGCCTCCTAACCCAAAGGCAGCCATTAGTTAACTCTCCCCTCTGACTGGTCTTCTGTGGCAAACTGTTAAAAAGTTACTAGCATCTATTAGCAGCCGTCTGTGATGTTCCATGTGTGAAGCTATCACATGATCCATCAAAGAACAGCAAAGCACTGCGGACCGTACAAAAATGATGGAGGAAGCCAGGCTAATGGTGCGATGTTTGGGCTGGAACCCCGCCAAGATTCTGATGGCTGTGTCCTTTGATGTGCTCAGTACAAGGCTCTATTTTTGTTGGTTGGGAAGGACCTTTCGGATTCCAGCCAAGTGTTCACTTTGGCATTAATAATGAAATGGCTCTCCTGAGCAGCCTGCTTCTTGCAAAATTAACACTTTGAGCAGGCTCCTATTCCTGCTCATGCCCTGCACTGTAGCAAAGGCACTGCTTCCTGCACTGAGTTACATCTTCTCTTATCTCCCTGCCTTTCCACACACAAATTGAACTAAATAATATCCTGTTTAAAATGTATTGTATATTCATAACACAATGAATGTGGGCTCAACTCTATTGGGTTAGCTGTGAGGCTGCTGGTTTCACTCACAGACGGACAGGCTAATAGACTGATTACTCTACGATCAACAAAAGCTCAGAAAATCCCCCAAATCTCCCTGCTGGTTCAGTTTAGACAAACAGCGTGGAAACAGGCGCTTTGACCGCAGAGTCCACACCGACACCAATCATTGCAATACTAGTTCTATCCTACACACTAGGGACAATTTACAGAGGCCAGTTCACTTATATACCTGCACGTCGTTTAAATGTGGGTGGAAATCTGCGCACCTGGAACAAAACTCGTGCAGTCACAGGAAGAATGTACGAATTCAGTAAAGACAGCCCTCATCGAATCGAGCTCGGGGTCTCTGGCACTGCAAGGCAGCAACGCCACCTCTGCACTACTCTCTGAGTAACTCTGCGGGACAGGCAGCATCTCGGGAGAGGAATGGGTGACGATTCGGGCCGAGACCCTTCTTCAGTCTGAAATGTCACCCATTCTTTCTCTCCGGAGATGCTGCCTGTCCCGCAGAGTTACTCCAGCATTTTGTGTCTATCTTCGGTTTAAACCAGCACCTGCAGTTCCTTCCTACACATTACTGTACAAACCCACTGTGCTCTTCCCCACGGAGATATGATTTAACATGCTGTCCCATTACCCCGATCCTGCTCCAATCCTCCATTCTGCATGCAAAGGCACTGAATTAAAACTATTTTTGTACATTCCTTCTCCACCCACCCCCTATCACCCCGTTTACTGCCCCTCCCCACATTGAAACACCAAAGCCCCAGACAGATTATACCTACATTTTATAACATATTTTGATTTAACCTTTTCCATTGACAATGTAGAACTATTGAAGGATCCATTTTCTGAGATGAAATTGCCCAACTATCAAGTTGTGGATGTTCAGTTTTGAGAGCATTGGCCTATGTTGTCAAAAAGCCTCTGAGATACAAAATACTATAGACGTAGACAATTGGATATAGAGGCAGAAGATGCTGATAATGTTCTTCATTTTGATATCTCTCCATGGATGCTGAGTGTTTCCAATCTTTTCTCTGTACTTGTACAATCTGCCATATAAGTTTGGAGGGATTTGGACCAAGCGCGGGACTACTGTAGCTGGGATAAGTTGGCCGGTGTGGGCAAGTTGGGCCCAAGGGCAACTTTCCACACTGTATGACTCTATATAAGGCCTGGAAAGAATGGATGTGGAGAGGATGTTTCCACTCGTGGGAGGGTCTGGGACCAGAGGTCACAGACTGAAAATAAATGGGATTTTAGGAAATAGATGAGGAGGAATTTCTTTAGTCAGAGGGTGGTGAATCTGGAATTTTGGAATCAGAAGGCTGTGGAGGCAGTCAATGGAATGTTTTAAGGCAGAGATAGATAGATTCTTGATTAGTTCAGGTGTCAGGGTTATTGGGAGAAGGCAGGAGAATGGGGTTAGGAGGGAGAGATAGGTCAGCCATGATTGGATGGTAGAGTATTGATGGGCCGAATGGCCTAATTCTGCTCCTGTCACTAATGAACTCCCATGTCCACAATTCTGGGGCCAGCCAGGAATTACAACACACAACTGCACACAAACAAAGGGAACAATTACACAAGCAATAACTTTATTGTTTCATTTTCTATCAAAACATTGTGTTATTAGCATTTAGAAAATGGGGGTAAAGGGAGAGACGGATAGTCGAGGAGAATCCAAACAGGACATCAGAGTAGAACTGATTTTGCACATTTTCACTGTGACCATATGGGCTTCCTCGCGATGCTTTTATTGGCTCCTGCATCACAAAGATGTGCATTCGTTAGGTTAATTAGCCGTTACAAAATCCTTTAGTGTGTTGATTGTGGTAGGATCTGGGAGAATGGACGGGGATGTGAGGAAAAGTAAAATGGGATAACAAGAAACTGCAGATGCTGATTAATGCCAAAGAAAGACACAAAGTGCTGGAATACCTCAACCCACTGAGTTACTCCAGCATTTTGTGTCTTTCTTTCAAAATAAAATGGGACTCATGTAAGATTAGTTTTGATGCATGCTTGATGGTCGGCATGGACTCAAATGTGGTAGATAGACACAAACAAGTGGAGTAACTCAGCGGGTCAGACAGCATCTCTGGGGAAAAGGAATGGGTGACGTTTTGGGTCGGGACCCTTCCTCAGACTGGGCATTTTGTCAAAATGCCTGTTTTTACGCTGCAGAATGTCTGAGATAATGAGGGTTTGATTAGATGCATTAGGAACCCAGCAGCAAAGCACATAGGAAGGCTGTTTTAATGCCGTAGTAATCATTGCTTTTCTACAACAGCGGAGAGTGTGAGAATTGACTGTATCTTCTTCACAAGATTGAACCAGCAGAAACCTTTGCGCTGAACTTGTTTTCTGTGCCAAGGTCATTCAAAATGAATGATTCACAAGTCACAAATGAAGGAGAGATGAGGAAATGGGGAAGGCAGGACGATCCCATTCTTCCCAGGAAGGGAGTGTGTGACAATTCAGTGGGGAAGAGCGGTCGGTCTGTGGTGGTCCAGGCTACCCAGGGATTGAGGCAGTGTTAATAGTGTCCTCGCTGACCAGTCCACCACATCCCAGCAGTCGGAGTAAATTAACATGCTGCTTGCTGCCTTACGTCCCAGCACTGATTGGGATTGTTTTCCCGTGAATCTGAGAACTCAATTCATTATTGCATGTATGAAAGCAGTGCGAGGTTGAGTGGAATGCACAGCACATAAATAAAACAGTGGGCTCAGCCACTCGCATGTAAATTATTCAGCAAAGTGTTTATTTCAGGAACCAAGTCATGCATAAGGAATAGGGCTGAACTTTTAACATTGTGGTAAGTGGAAGATGCACATTGGGTATTTCAAAAGCCGAGAAACTCAGAACATTAACCATTTAGCGACGTGCTGCAGTGATAGGTAAATATGGACCTGGTTTAATGCCACAAGCCACACACTTTGAGGGGGCAAGGCATCGGTTAAAGGTCACCTGTGTGTGAAATAGTTTTGAGGGTAATTCCTGTAAACATTCTCTCTCTCTCTCTCTCTCTCTCTCTCTCTCTCTCTCTCCCCCTCTCTCTCTCTCTCTCTCCCTCTCTCTCCCTCTCTCTACCTCTCTCTCTCCCTCTCTCTCCCCCTCCCTCCCCTCTTTACCATCCACAGTTTAAATAAATGATGGTCATGATGTGAGCACTCCAGATGATTTTTCAGATCTCACTGAAGTTGATCAGTGCTTTTTCATGCACAGAATGCAAGCTGCAGCACCAACCATACCTATGGGCTTACTTACTGACTGTAGAGGGATTTTCCTCCCATACGACTTGCAGGACACGTGGGTTCTATTCTGACCACGGGTGCTGCCTGTACGGAGTTTGTACGTGCTCCCTGTGACCAGTGTGGGTTTTCCTCGAGATCTTTGCTTTCCTTCCACACTCCAAAAACGTACAGGTTTGTAGGTTAATTGGCTTGGAATCAATGTAAAATTGTCCCTAGTGTGTGTAAGGTAGTGTTAGTGTGCAGGGATCGCTGGTTGGTGCAGACTCGATGGGCTGAAGGGCCTGTCTGCACACTGTACCTCTAAAACTAAAACTAAGTGTCAATGCGTGTGAGAAGTATGGTCTGCTGTTGGTGATGAGAGCAGTTGGAGAGAGAGGATGGTGTGTCATTGAGTTGTATCTGTTTAAGTGACATTTATTCATGTTTTCAAGAGAGAGTTAGATTTAGCTCTTATGGCTAAAGGGATCAAGGGATATGTGGAAAAAGCAGGAACGGGGTACTGATTTTGGGTGATCAGCCGTGATCGAAGGGCCGAATGGTCTACTCTTACACCTGTTATTCCAATACAGTTTGATGAAATTTACTACATAACCCAAGTAACAACACGGCAATCCATATCACATTGTTAGTGTCGTCCAGAACAAATGTTGCACTGGGAAGAAACAAAAGGAAAGACTTGCATTTATGTGGTGCCATGGTCAATGTATATCACTTCAGTTCTCATCAGCTCACCTGACCGTGTCAAAGTCAGGACCCTCCATCCTTTTTAAGCCCCTCTTGACAGCTCTCCTGGTCATTAGTTCCAATACCTACCATATGCTCCCTTTTCCCCTTTATTCATCCCTTGACATCCCATGACAAACGGCACAGATAGATTTTTGATTAGTACAGGTGTTAGAGGTTGTGGGGAGAAGACAGGAGAATGGGTTAGGAGGGGAGATAGATCAGCCAAGATTGAATGGCAGAGTAGACTTGATGGGCCGAATGACCTTATGACATTGAGGACTTGCCATGCTTATATCTCGTGGCATTAAAGACACATGTGAATGTGTTGGCTTTGAACCGTTCCAATTTCTCCCGCTGCAGATCCCAGCAAGTAGAAGATCCCAACCAGACGTTTGTCAAGGTCTGCCCTATACCCTTTAAGAACCTTATTTCTGGTCTTATCCTTATCCTTTCGCATAATCACTTTGAAACATCGAGTTATGGTCACTATCCTCAAACCGATTCCTCACTCACACACTCTCCACATGACTGGCAACGTCTCCAAAATATGTTGCAGTTATGCTTCTTCCCTTGTGGGGTAATCTGCATATTGTGTAAAATATCTCTCCTGAAAATCCTGAATGTTCCTCTCATCTGTACCTTTAACGCTTTGGCCATCCCAGTGAATATTTGAGAATTTGACATTGCCGGGTATGAGAATCTCTGTTTTTATATTTGCCTTGTGCTCCGTCAGATTAATGTCACCTGTACGATTCTTCATGGGTGTGAAACGTGTTGTGGATACCAAACAGGAAGATTTTACCAAACGGTAAAAACCCTGGGGTCGTTTGAGACCATTAATGGGAGTACCGCCCCATAGCCCAAGCTGACCACAGTGGGTTCACTAACCTGCAAGGTAAATGACAGAGACTGTGCCTCATGGTCATTTAAAGAGCAACAAATCCAAGAAGGTCTTAAGAAATCCCATTCCCCGCTAGGAGAACCTTGCCTATTACTGCTGTGTCTGGCATAGCCAGATCAAGGCTCATCCAGAGAGAGTGTAGTCTGAAGCCCATAGACAAGGCAGGAAGCAGAGTGTGCTCCAACGTACTCTGCTCCGTCTGTCTGTCCGCCCCTCTCTGCTAATCCTTCAACCGCTTCCTCCTCCTCTATTTACCCCAGAGTCTCCGACAAGATGGGTTTCCTCCGAGATCTTCGGTTTCCGCCCACACTACAAAGATGTACAGGTGTGTATGTCAATTGGCTTGGCAAATGTAAAAATTGTGCCTAGTGTGTGTAGGATGGTGTTAATGTGCAGGGATCGCTGGTCGGCGTGGACTCGGTGGGCCGAAGGGTCTGTATCTCTAAACTAAACTAAACTAAAGAGATGTGCGGGGATGATGGAGAAGGAGGAGGAGGTGGCGGTGGAGTGGACTAAGCGATGGCCGACAGGAAGAAGTGGCAGCTGGTGAAAGAGGAGGGAGCCCCAGCGTAACCGAGTGTGCCTCTATGATGACGGTGGCCTGGAGAATGCACTGTCTGCCAGGAGCTACAATGGGAGCCGCAGCAACCAGGCGGTCGGTGTTGGTGAAGATGGGCTCGCTGGTGCAGACTAGCGGCATCGGCACCTCGTTATAAGGTGAAATGACACAAGGTGCTGGAAGCAACTCAGCGGGTCAGGCAGCACGTCTGGAGAACATGGACAGGTAATGTTTCAGGTTGGGACCCTACTCCAGACTGACTGCTGAGTTACTCCAGCACTTGTGTCCTTTCGTATACTAACCAATATCTGCAGTTCCTTGTTTCTACCTAACTTTAAGGTGATTCTGAATTGTGTAAAATCTGACTCGCTTGTGGGTTTACAGAACGTACCCCTCACAAACGTCGAGGGTGTTTGCATGTTCACTGTTGCCGTGTGGGAAGTGCAGCTACGAATAAGCAGCTCATCTGTTTTTGATGATTTTGATTCGGTTTAAACATGGTCTGTCATGACAATGGGGAGAGCTCTGTATCACTTCAAGCTCCTTGGGAACATTTGAGGATAACGTGGCTTAGGTTAAAAGTACCATCCAGATGAGGGCACTTCCTATGAGAATATAGACGTGGGCTCAAGGCTCAGACATGGGTTAAGTCTCGAGAGCAAGTTGTGAACACAGACATACGGATGCTGTCGCTGAACCATGGCAGGTGCCTGTGGAGGTTTAGGATATGATTTCTGCCGCTCACTTGTTGAACTTCATGAATACATAAAGCAAGTCCAGTCTCGAGAAGGGTCTCGACCTGAAACATCGTCCATTCCTTCTCCTCAGAGATACTGCCTGTCCCGCTGAGTTACTCCAGCATTCTGTGTCTACCTTCGATTTAAACCAGCATCTGCAGTTCTTTCCTACAAGCAAGCCCAGGGCTCTCCTGATATTATTGATGTTTGCAGACTTGGCCACTGTGCAGCTGCTAGATAACAGGATGTTCCAGAATACCAGGTCAAACACTGAGGCAGCACAACCTCATTCATATTATTTGTACTTTAGCTAGAGGCCAAGGACGTTTGTAGTCCAAACCCTCGTCTTCCTTCCAGTCAACTTTAATCAACATTGCATCATTTTTATGAATGCTTTAAAAAGGGTTGCGCAGACGTTTCTTCTGTTTATCTACTTGTTAATGTGTGAAGGTACCGTGGGAAGATTCATTTGTTTTCTACAACCTGGTGCTCCTTTGATCTTTGCATAATCTATCGAGAGTTTATTGAGATATGCCAAACATACGGGGAATGTCCAAGCAGTAAAGTCTGATCCCTGGGCTTATTACATGGCACTCAAGTGAAAAATCACACAGGGTTTAAAACCGTTGTGCATCATTTTATCTTCATTAGGCACTTCCAGTTGATAAATTGTAAAAGAAAATTGCAAATTTTTAACATTTGGGGGGCACAGTGGCACAACGGTAGAGTTGCTGCCTTACAGCGCTTGCAGTGCCAGAGACTCTGGTTCGATCCCGACTACGGGTGCTGTCTGTACGGAGATAGTACGTTCTCCCCGTGACCAGTGTGGGTTTTCTCCGAGATCTTCGGTTTCCTCTCACACTCCAAAAACGTACAGGTTTGTAGGTGAACTGGTTTGGTATATGTGTAAATTGTCCCTAGTGTGTGTAGGATAACTTTAGTGTGCGGGGATCGCTGGTCGATGCGGACTCAGTGGGCTGAAGGGCCTGTTTCACAAAACTAAAAAAGATGAAGCAAGTTTGTTAGACCAATCGTGACAAAGATAGACGGTTGTGGAAAAGATACCGATACCTGGTAGCTCCACGAGTAGTTTAAAATAAAATTACTCCTGCGCATTTAAACCATCTCATTAGCAGTAGAGTTTCTACTTGCAAATAACCGAGGTATGGGCTGTCGAGGAGAATGATACCAGTGCAGTCTCATTTGTTTTGGATGATTCTACTATAAACAAGCTGATTGTACAAGTTGTTGGAGTTTCAAGGCCTTCTGAATACCGAGGGGGTGAATTCTAACAATGGTCACATATGGGGCATAGTTGATGGAATGGGGCAAATTGGTTTTGGTGATTTCCAACAGAAGAGGAGGATTCCATTTCCAAAGTATTCCAAGGCTGAGGGCATAAGGAATGACATGGGATCATCAAAACTGCCACCTTGGTAAAGTTAAAGATAGACACAAAATGCTGGAGTAACTCAGCGGGACAGGCGGCATCTCTGGTGAGAAGGAATGGGGGACGTTTTGGGTCAAGACCCTCTTCCGACTCTTTCCTACATTCTGCAGTTCCTTCCTACACCTTGGTAAAGCTTGTTTCCTACTTGCTGCAGGCAGCACATTTGATGCTCTCAGCTCTGCCACTATTGCAAAGCTTCTTTACTTTGAGCAGATCAATTAAATCATTTAATTTAGTCCAATTAAATGCAGGAATGGGTAGGTCTCCTCCCAAGCCACACTGCAAATTTAAATCAGTGGAAACCTGTATTTAAAGAATACTTTTCTCAAAGATAGACACAAAATGCTGGAGTAACTCAGCTGGGCAGGCAACATCTCTGGGGACGTGGAATGGGTGACGTTTTGGGTCGAGACCCTTCTTCAGATCCGAAAAGTCTCGACTTGAAAGCCTCATCCATTCCTTCTCTCCAGTCCTGGAGTCTCATCCTGTCCTGCTGTTACTCCAGCTTTTTGTGTCTATGTTTGGTTTAAACCAGCATCTGCAGTTCTTTCCTATGTACTTTTCTCAAAAATGCCTGAAGCACTTTGCATCCGTCTGAGGACTTTTTTCACGGCATAGTTGTTGGTGTTTGGAACGGTGCAGGCCATGAAGTCCACACAGTTGTATGATGAAATGATCAGATTTGTTTCGTCAATTGATTGAGTGATAAGAAAGCAACTTCTCTCTGCTGAAGAAGGTCTGAAGAATGGGTGACCTGGAACGTCACCTCTCCAGAAATGCGGTTGTCCCGCTGAATTACATCAGCATCTTCTCTTTCCATAGCGAGGGCTTTTTGTGTGACATATCCTGAGTTTGTGGTTCAATTTTACCCCCATGGTTTTAATTCCTCAGTAATGGTTAGTGGCACGAGACAGTTTTTACTGGTGTAAACAAGGGTTAGATGGTCAGCATGGACTGGTTGGGCCAAAGGGCCTGAACCTATGCAGTATTACTATTCAACAGGCTGGCTACATTGTGTAATGGTGCACTGATGCAGTGTCATCAACATGTCAGTGATTGCTCCTGTCACCTTACAGTAGAGTTGATCTCTGAAGGGCCTGTCCCACTTGGGCAACATTTGCCCGTCACGCAGGTGGGGCGCGAGGATTTTGAGAATCCCAAAATCCTGTAGCGCCGCCCGCTCCAGCACATAACCTCCTATGTCACCACGTGCCATGCGTGTCGTGACATGTAAATGATGTCGTGTGAATGATACAGCCCTTGCAACGCCGGTGACCGGGGTCGATCCCGACCGCGGGCGCCGTCTGTACGGAATTTGTACGGTCTCCCTGTGACCAGCGAGGGTTTTCTCCGAGATCTTCAATTTCCTCCCACACTCCAAAGGTGTACAGGTTTATAGGTTGATTGGCTTGGTATAAGTGTAAATTGTCCATAGTGTTAATGTGCTGGGATGGCTGGTCGGTGTGGGCCCAGAGTGCCGAAGGGCCTGTTTCCACCCTGTAGCTCTAAACTAACCTAGAAATAATCCTGGGGGGTTTTAAGGAGGAGATGGCTTGGATTACACAGATGTCATCAGCTATGCTGCGTCTCAGATAAGCATCTGTTCACAGTGGGAAATGTCATAGACAGGCTAGTTTTTAGGGGGCATTCCGACTCCAATGGATTTTCTGTCAGGATTCCAGAGTTGGTTGATGACAATGGAACAGGAGGTCTTTCTCAATCACTAAACTAACGTCAACACTCAGGACAATTGGAAACCATCAGAAGGTTGGTGGGTTGTGGCGCTCATAAATATGAGGGTGTATAGGGAATGTGTTTCAGGGCGGATATAGTTTGCCATTTTCCTGACTGCTATGGAGAGGAGACGGTTCCCCACCTCTACGCAGAGTGTGGATTTGCAAAGACAGTCTGGAGAGGTTTGCAAGGGTCCCTGTCACCGTTTATTCTGAACAGCTCCGTCACAGAGGACTTTGTGATTTACGGACTGTTCCCAGGGACACATTCAGAGACTGACATCGAGTGCTGCTGGAAGGTCATCAACTCGGTGAAAGACGCTCTTTGGTCTGCCCGAGCGTTGTTCACCACCCAGCGGAGCGAGATGTCCGTCGGGGAATGTTGCCGACTGGCCCGCTGCAGTTTGCAGGAGTACGTGCTGAGGGATGCACTGAAGCTCGGTGCAGCCAATGCCAAGGCTCGGTGTGGGAGGACCACAGTCTCGGGTCCTTCCGCTGTTGAACAGGGGTGCAGGGTGTGGTGGAGACGCCCCTCAAAATAAGGGAAGGGATTCCATGCCAGTGGGCCACATGAGTGGCAAGGGTAGGGGGTAAAATTATGATTTGGGAAAACTATTGAATGTATGCGTAGCCTCCGAGAATGCCGATGGAGTTTCGTAAGGATCATGGATTGTATATATATATTTCTCAAATAAAGTCTATTTTGAAATTTAAATAAAATGCTTCCATCCCCATGCCAACAAGCTATGCTCCTAATGTGTAGGAAGGAACTGCAGATGCTAGTTTAATAAGAAGATAGACATAAAAAGCGGGAGTAACTCAGCGGGTCAGACAGCATCTCTGGAGAAAAGGAATGTGACATTTCAGGTCGAGATCCTTCTTCAGACTGACGTCTTCAGACCCTTCTTCAGTTTGAAGAAGTGTCTCGACCCGAAACATCACCTATTCCTTTTCTCCAGAGACGCTGTCTGACCCGCTGAGTTACTCCAGCTTTTTGAGTCGCTATGGTCTGAACATCCATATACCAAAACGGAGTGTTGTGAATAAGATCATTGTGTCTATCTCCACCATGCGCTGTGAATAGATCAGCTTGGGCTTCATTACAGCTGGTCTGCTTCTTTATAGAGAGGATATTCATGTTGCAGAAGTCTGTTGCCTGCAAGAACGGCAGAATTATAAAATTCTGCTTCTCACATCCTTGGAGTTCAATGGAGTTTACACCACACCTAGTGCCCGTCCGGTTCTCTGTATAATTTATTCCCAGCTCATGAAACAAATGTTACATGTGACAATAATAAACCAATACCAAATGCAAAACACATTCAGGTGGCAATGAAATTTGAAGAGTGTTTTTTTAGAGAGATACAGCATGGAAACAGGCCCTTCGGCCCACCGAGTCGGTGCAACAGCACAGAGGGCATTATTGAAAGGCGGCGTTTTGCATTGGACTCGCACCGGGGAAGCGCTTTGGTGCAGCTGGTTATTCAGGCTGATTGGGCTCACCCCCTCCACCAGCTTCTTCTTCTAGATCTCGACTGGGGAAAGGCTAAAGCAGGGGTGTCAAACCTGCGGCCGGTGGGCCCGGAGGAGGCCCGTGAAGGGGTCCGATCCAGCCAGCGGGATGATGTCCCCGTTGCCAGAGCGGGCGGCAGCTGTCCGCGGTTATGGATCGGACTGCGCGCGATCATGAAGTTGCATTTTGCCCCTGATCTAAAATGAGTTTAAATGAGTTTGACACCTCTGGGCTAAAGTGAGCTGCCAGTACCACAGCATAGATAGAGGTCACCAGTTGCCAGTGACTGCTGTATAATCCCCACAAGAAAATGCTTCCTCAGTGTAGCTCGGGTAGACAACCTGATAGAGATGTGCATTCTCCTCACATATGTGGCTTCACCTCCAGTCAGAACGTGGCAGAAGACTTTGTTTAATTTAGTTTAGTTTAGAGATACATCGTGAAAAGAGACCTTTCAGCCCGCCGAGCTCGCACTGACCAACGATCCCCGCACATTAACAATATCCTACACTAGGGACTATTTTTATATAATAAGCCGATTAGCTCTTAAAAATAGCAGCATCAGGGGATATGGAGAGAAGGCAGGAACGGGGTACTGATTGGGGATGATCAGCGATGATCACATTGAATGGCGGTGCTGGCTCGAAGGGCTGAATGGCCTACTCCTGCACCTATTGTCTATTGTCTATTGTCTGCAAACCTGTACGTCTTTGGGGTGTGGGAGGAAACCAAAGTTATCGGAGAAAACCCACGTAGTCACAGGGAGAAGGTACAAACTCCATACAGACAGCGCCCGTAGTCAGTATCGAACCCGGATCTCTGGCGCTGTAAACGTTGTAAGGCAGCACCTCTACCGCTGCGCCACTGTGACAAACCTTTCTCTGCAGGGAGTAACCTAGTGTATCAGTTCATCACACTGCCCCTGCTGGTGGAGATTGACAGTGCATGTGGTGGGGACTACACTGACAACTGGACACTCAGCTCACTCAACTAACCACTGCCTCAAACACCACAGCCCCTCCCCCCCCCCTCCTTTTAATCCAATTGCTACTGTACAAAAATACCAGGCAAGGTCGTGGAGGTTAGCCGAGCTGCACATCCAGTGTTGATTCTTGGTCCCTGAGGGTAAATAATACCTTGTCCCACACTGCAATATTGAGTTAAGTCAAACTGACAGATAAGAGATACTTTGGGAAAGAGGAGTATGTACTTAACTTTTTTCTAATAAACAGATGGGAATGAAGGGTATAAAATTACAGTATAATGGCAGACAGGAACATTTCTGAAGGTATAATTGCTTTAATTATACCAATCCCAGTTTTCCCAAAGCAATGCTGAGAGACTGTGCTGAAAAGTATCCCATTATTGTGGTATAAAAGAATGCACTGCCTCCCCCCCCCACTCCACCAGCACCCCGCCCCGGCTGGCCAGCAAGGAGTAACCGCCTTGCACAGGTGTGTTTATGGTCACCGTCCCCTGATCAGAAGGTGCGGGTGCAGGGGAATGACACCCAGTGAGATTAAAGGATGCAGCCTGATTTCCAGCCTGCCTCCGTCCGCTGGGTTCTGCGGGGTAGGGGGTAGTGGTGGAGGAGCAGCGAGCTGGGGCCGGGGGTGGGGGTGGTGGGGGGGGGGGTGGTGGGGGGGGGGGGAGAACCACAGCCCAGGCAGCATGTTGCTTTGATCTCCAGCCAAGGAGACCTGTAAGTTCAGGCAGTGCTCCCGCTAAACCGTGGAACTGGAACCAACCACAGTGTGGATTGCGGATGCTGTTTTTCCAGTGCAATATTCAACCTCAGAAAGAAAGGCTGGAGCTGGAGTGTGAAAGAGTGAAGGCAGGGAAGCAGCACGTCGACTCATAAACTCCCCATCTCCCGGTTGCCAAACACTTCAACTCCCCCTCCCATTCCCACACTGACCTTTCTGTCCTGGGCCTCCTCCATTGTCAGAGTGAGGCCCAGCGCAAATTGGAGGAACAGCACCTCATATTTCGCTTGGGCAGCTTACACCCCAGCGGTATGAACATTGACTTCTCGAAGTTAGAAGTAACCATTGCATTCCCTCTCTCTCCATCCCCTCCCCACTCCAGTTCTCCGACTAGTTTCACTGTCATCAAGCTTCATTTTAGTTTCCATACCTCGTTGTCAACTTCCTCTCAGCCAATAATGATCCATTCTGCATTTCCTTGATCATCGTCTGCTTTGATCTGCCGTTTTCACACCTTACATTCTCTTCGAAACCCTTCCATATCTCGTTTCCTCTCCCTTGACTCTCAATCTCAGAGATGCTGCCTGTCCCGCTGAGTTACTCCAGCATTTAGTGTCTATCTACAGCATCTGCAGTTCCTTCCTCCTCATAAACTACCTGGTCAGCCACCATCTGCTTCACCTGTGGATGGTTGAGTCTGTGATTGCCCTGTACATCCACCCCAGAAACCAGAGAAGCAAGTGGATCAGATCCTCCTCATGTCTAAGGGAACTGCTTCACAAGAAAATTTATCTTCATGTCTTCGCAAGAAGATAATGTGTATAATTTTAACTCAACTCGTGATTCACTGACAACTAGTCAGATATTTAGATCTGGAAGAATCATTAGAACAAACCTGTCTTAGTTTTTAGTTTTAGTTGGAGAGATACAGCATGGAAACAGGCCCTTCAGCCCACCGAGTCCGCACCAACCACTGCACTCCACCCATTAACACTATCCTACACACACTAGGGACAATTTGTACAAACTCTGTACAGACAGAGCCTGCTGATCGGTCTTTGGAACATGTTCTATAACCAACAGTTCCATTATTCTAATTCTTCCTCCAACAATGTCTTTGAAGAAACTGTAATCCTGATGTAAAACAGAGATGCCAAAGTTATTCCACAATAGTGTTTAAGTCACAACCTGAAGACAACAAATAAGCCCAGGCCATGACAAGCCAACAAATACTCAAGCCTTTACAGCACTAACCAGATTGTAACTGCTGCGCCCAATTTGAACATGGTCACACTGAAGGTGTGGAGTTTTTTTTAAATTAAACCCTATTGCATTAAAATACATAGAGGACATACATAGATTTAAGATGAGAAAGGGTTTTAAAGGGGAATTGGTGGGAGAGGCTTTTACATTGAGAGTCATTGTTATCTGGAACTCACTGCCAGAGGAGGTGGTGGCATCAAACACAAACACTACGTTTCAGAGGCATTTAAACAGACGCTTACAAAGGCAAGGTTTGGAGGGAAATGGATCTTCAGACAATTGGGATTACTGTGGATTGGCAAAAGGCCAGCAGGTACACGATGGGCTGAAGGGCCTGTTGTCATGCTGTACAACCATGACTCGACATTGGCCAGAATACCAAGACCTCTTGGGTGTCAGGAGCCAGGTATGCAAGGGGTAGGAACCAATGCAAGGAGATAGAGGGCCGTAAAAAGAAGACAGAAACAAAAGGGAGAAGGGAGAAAAGAAAAACTAACCTGAAAGCTTTGTGCCTTAATGCGAGAAGCATTCGAAATAAGGTGGATGAATTGAATGTGCAGTTAGTCGTGAAGGGATATGATGTAGTTGGAATTACGGAAACATGGCTCCAGGGTGACCAAGGCTGGGAGCTAAACAAGCAGGGGAATTCAATGTTCATGATGGATAGACAGAAAGGAAGAGGAGGTGGGGTGGCTTAAAGAGCTGACAGTGGAGATGCAATGGTGAAGATTTAAAGACCGCATGGATGAACTCCAGAAATTGTTCATCCCTGTCTGGCGAAAAAATAGAACTGGGAAGGCGGCTCAACCGTGGCTGACGAGGGAAGTCAAGGATAGTGTTAAAGCCAAGATAGAAGCATATAAATTGGCCAGAGGAAGCGGCAAACCAGAGGACTGGGAGAAATTTGGAATTCAACAGTGGAGGACAAATAAGAGGGGGGGGGAAAGAGCATGAAAGAAAGCTTGCTGGAAATATAAAAATGGACTGTAAAAGTTTCTATAGGGATGTAAAAAGGAAAAGATTAGTGAAGACCAATGTAGGTCCCTAACAGTCAGAGGCAGGTGAATTTATAATGTGAAACAAGGAAATGGTGGAACAGTTAAACAAGTACTTTGGTTCTGTCTTCACTAAGGAAGACACAAACAATCTCCCGGAAATACTAGGGGACCGAAGATCTAGTGGGAGGGAGGAACTTAAGGGAATCCACATTAGTCAGAAAATGGTCTTAGGACTTGGGACTGAAGGGAGATAAATCCCCAGGGCCTGATGGTCTGCATCCCAGAGTACTCAAGGAGGTGGCCCTAGAAATTGTGGATGCATTGGTGATCATTTTCCAATGTTCTCTCAACTCTGGATCAGTTCCTGTGGACTGGAGGGTGGCCAATGTAACAACACGTTTTAAGAAAGGAGGGAGAGAGAACACAGGGAATTATAGACGTTGACCTTACATTGGTAGTGGGGAAGATGCCGGAGTCGATTATTAAAGATGTTTTAGCAGCGCATTTGGAAAGCAGTGATGGGATCGGTCAAAGTCAGCATGGATTTATGAAGGGGAAATCATGCTTAGCTAATCTTTTGGAATTATTTGAGGATGTAACATGTAAAATGGATAAGCGAGAGCCAGTGGATGTGGTGTATCTGGACTTACAAAAAGCCTTTGACAAAGTCCCACAAGAGATTAGTGTGTAAAATTAGAGCACATGGTATTGGGGGTAGGGTATTGACATGGATAGAGAATTGGTTGGTAGACAGAAAGCAAAGAGTAGGAATTAACGGGTCCTTTTCAGAATGGCAGGCAGTGACTAGTGGGGTGCCGCAAGGCTCGGTGCTGGGACCCCAGTTATTTACAATATTTATTAACGATTTAGATGAGGGAATTAATGTAATATCTCTGTTTGCGGAGGACACAAAGCTGAGAGGCAGTGTGAGCTGCAAGGTGGATGTCATAAGGCTGCAGGGTGACTTGGATAGGTTGGGTAAGTGGGCAGAAGCATGGCAGATGCAGTCTAATGTGGATAAATGATAGGTTATCCACTTTGGTGGCAAAAACAGGAAAGCAGATTATTACCTAAATGGTGTCAGATCAGGAAAAGGGGAGGTGCAACGAGACCTGGGTGTGCTTATACATCAGCCACTGAAAGTAGCATGCAGGTACAGCAGGCAGTGATGAAAGCCAATGACATGTTGGCGTGCATTGCAAGAGGATTTGAGTTCAGGAGCAAGGTGGTCCTACTACAGTTGTACAAGGTCCTGGTGAGACCACACCTGTAGTATTGTGTGCCATTTTGGGTCTCCTAATTTGTGGAAGGACATTATTGCTATTGAGTGAATGCAGCATTGGTTTACCAGATTAATCCCGGGATGGTGGGACTGACCTATGATGAAAGAATGGGTCGACTGGGCTTGTATACTCTGGAATTTAGAAGGGTGAGAGTGGATTTTATAGAAACATATATAATTCTTAAGAGGATTAGACAGGTTAGATGCAGGAAAAATGTTTCCGATGTTGGGGGTGTCTAGAGCCATGGGTCACAGTTTAAGAATAAGGGGTATGCCATTTTGGACTGAGATGAGGAAAAACTTCACCCAGTGAGTTGTAAATCTGTGGAATTCTCTGTGGAGGCCAATTCACGGGATGTTTTCAAGAGAGTTAGATTTAGCTCTTAGGGCTAAGGGAATCAAGGGATATGGGGAAAAAAGCAGGAACGGGGTACTGATTTTGGATGATCAGCCATGATCATATTGATTGGTGGTGCTGGCTCGAAGGGTCGAATGGCCTACTCCTACACCTATTTTCTATGTTTCTATGCGTGTGAATCAATGGGAACATGGACTGAAATTTTAATAGTGAGCCCAGAGGCTGATGGTGTGAAGCTACGCAGCGTTTGAAGACAGAAACCAGTGGGCATGCAGGGACTTCCTTCCCTGGAAACCTGTTGAAATCCAGATGTTCAAAATCCAGTACTGATGTTCCACCTGGGGTCTCTCATTTGTCTTGTCGATAACCTCAACAGCAGTTCCCTTCAACCAGTGCAAAATGGCTAAATTAGATAGTTATACATTTCTCCGGTGGATGGGGGACTTCCCACCGACTTCAACTTTAGTTCGGAAGGGAGGTTGTGGATCCAAAATCAGTTGATTTGCTTTTTGGTATTTTTGATTTTTTTTCCCTTGTTCCCTTTTTTTTTGTTTTATATTGAACAAGAACTGTGGGCTTTGCAGACATTACCCAGTTCTGCCGACTGTCCCTCTGCTTCAGATAACCTAAACAAACCTATGCTCCCATTTACGTGCCTGCCAGATTTTTGCCCTGTTCCAATGCAAATTAGCTACTTATTTGAAGACCGAAAGCGGATGAGCCACATGTTCTTTGAGATGTGGCCATTGATGTTCAGAAGTTCATGTTCGCAAGTGATAGAAGCAGAATTAGGCCATTCGGCCCATCAAGTCTGCTACGCAATTCAATCATGGCTGATCTACCTCTCCTCTCTAATCCCATTCTCCTGCCTTCTCCCCATAACCCCCGACACCCATGCTAATCACGAATCTATCTATCTCTGCCTTAAAAATATCCATTGACTTGGCCTCCAGAACCTTCTGTGGCAAAGAATTCCACAACCCCAGGCATGTCAGGTCACTGGTAGAATGTGCAAAAACTCCATACAAGCAGCACCTGTAGTCAGGATCGAACCTGCGTCTCTGGTGCTATAAGGCAGCAACTCTACCGCTGCGCCACCGTGCCACGCCAAAAATAAGTTATTTGCGTTTAGTTTAGTTTAGAGATACAGCGCGGGTACAGGCTCTTCGGCCCAGCAGGTCCGCATCGATCAGCGATCCCCACATATTGACACTATCCTACACCCAAGAGGGACAATGTTTACATTTACCACGCAATTAACCTACAAACCGTAGTCGGGATCGAACCTGGGTCTCCAGCGCTGCATTCGCTGTAAGGCAGCAACTCTACCGCTGCACCACCGTGCCACCTTGATCCTGTCAGATCCCATGCATTCAGAGCTACAACTTTTGAAAAATAGTTCAAGCATAATTTGGCACTAAAGGTGAGACAAAGGTTGGAATTGTGCATCTTGCCCCAGTACCGAACTCCTTCATAACAGCCAGAGCCACAAATGCCATCTTGCTCACGGCTACCAACTCTGCTGTTCCTCCCTTCCACTATCAGTATGACTGCCTTTCTGAACCCCAACATTTCTTCATTACGGTGTACGTTGTTGCCACTGTTCTCTCTGAGTTCAACCCTGGCACATTGCACAGGGGCTTCTCCTCCCGTCCGATAATGTCCCCTCCTACTGTACGCAGAATAGTCCAGCATTGGTCTTTCCCCCATCATATATACATACTCTGCACGTGGCAACATGCAGTTTGGTTTATTGTCACGTGTAACTCACACCTCCAGATTCAGGGACAGTTTCTTCCCAGCTGTTATCAGGCAACTGAACCATCCTACTGCAACCAGAGAGCAGTCCTGAACCACTATTGGACTATTCTTAATCGGTCTTTGCTGGCTTTACCTTGCACTAAACGTTATTCCCTTATCATGTATTTATTCACTGTGAATAACTCGATTGTAATCATGTATTGTCTTTCCGCTGACTGGTTAGCGCGCAACAAAAAGCGTTTCATTGTGACAATAAACTAAACTGAACTGAACTGAATAGTTTAGTCATTTCCTATGTGGGCACTGACAACAATTGCCTTCCCATCGCTCCCTCCTATGGTGTCAAGTTCAAGTCCAAGTCAAGTTTATTCGTCACATACACATATGAGACGTGCAGTGAAATGAAAAGTGGCAATGCTCGCGGACTTTGTGCAAATGTGCAAAAAAAACCCCAAACAAACAAGCAAACTACAAACAGAATGGAACAGCACTGTCCACAAGTCACATTCAGAATTCAATTAAATTACAATTTCCTCCACTAAATGTCAGCCACATAGTCCTCTCTGGTTTGAGCTAACACCTGTATACATACAGCTTTCAACAGCCACTTCAAAATTCCCGACACCTGCCTGCTTATTGTCTCTGAAACATAGTCCTCTTTATGGCGTTATCTCCTCTCCTTGCCTGCCTGCCAAAACCATGATCGATGCCAGCATTACTTCAAGTCCCTGATTCAACTTGGATCTCTGTGCTGGTACTAGATATTACTCTGGTTTGATGATAATAAAGTGGGCAGCATATAAAGATCACATTCCTCTCCTGTCCCATGAGTTTCCTTGCCAGAGAATTAAGGGCCTGTCCCACTATGGCGACCTATTTTGCGAGTTTAGAAGAGTTTGCGCTCGCCACAAACTCACAGCATGGTCGACACGTGGTCCTAGGAGGTCACTGTAAGTTTCCTTCGTGCTCGAGGGAAGTTCCCGCATACTCGCGGCCTCAGTTTGGTTGAGTAAAAATTGGTCGGCATGGTTCTTTTGAACTCGTAGTGCAGTGGAGTGGGGTCGACATGTTGTTATAGGCAGTCAAGGGAGCCGTGGGCAATCTCCTTTGCTGACCGAGCATTTTAATTGGCTCATTGGGGAAAACAAAATGCAAGCACAAGTTTTCAGAAGCAAGAAAAACCGACCGGTAATGTTAAATGCCCGCCAAACTTTATTAAAAGTTGTCTGGCTTCTTAAAAGTGTCTCCATTCCTTCTCCCCCCCCCCCCCTTCTCCCCCCTTCTCCCCCCCTTCTCGTCCCTTCTCGTCCCTTCTCCCCCCCCCCCTCTCTCCCCCCCCCCCCCCCCCCCCCCCCCCCCCCCTCCACGCTCTCTGAAGGACTTACCGTACATTGTGCCAGCCGTCTCTTACCTTCCTGTTCATCGTGGGTGTGAATTTCAGACAAAGCTCCCCCGCTTTCCCTGGCCCCCGCCTTAGCGGTGTGCCTGTGTGTGCCTGTGTGTGCGCGTGTGCGCGTGTGCGCGTGTGCGCGTGCGTGCGTGCGCGCGCGCGCGCGCGCGCTGACAGTCGATCCAGATCGCGGTTTTCCAGGCGAGTGCCCTCGAGCTGAAAAGTCGCGTAAGTGGGTCAGGCCCTTTAGGTTAAAAAAACAGTCCCAGGGATTCCCTTCTTCCAGCTCCAAATTCCCAAATGTTTCACCCAGAGAGTTGTGAATCTGTGGAATTCTCTGCCACAGAAGGCAGTGAAGGCCAATTCACTGGATGTATTCAAGACAGAGTTAGATATAGCTCTTAGGGCTAATGGAATCAAGGGATATGGGGAAATAGCAGGAACGGGGTTCTGATTTTGGATGATCAGCCATGATCATAAGGCAGTGCCTGCTTGAAGGGATGAATGGCCTACTCCTGCACCTATTTTCTAAATGTTCTATGTTTCCTGATCTAAATTTTCACCATGTTTGAAATGGGAAATAGGGGCGAGAAAAAAGAAAATACCTTATTTCTCTTTTGAAGAATATAAAAAACATATAGTTGACATTTAATTGGCTTCCCTGGATGCTGTTTGACTGGCTGAGTACTTTCTGCATTTCCATTTTGATTTCAGATTCCAACAGCAACAGTTTTATTTGTGTCCACAGATGATGTCTGTCTCTATCAACCATGCCAGAGTTTAACACAAAGACAGACACAAAAAGCTGGAGTAACTCAGTGGGTCAGGCAGCCTCTCTGGAGGGAAGGAATGGGTGATGTTTCGGGCTGAGACCCTTTAGCACGTTCTTCAGTATCTACTGGCGTTGTTCGATTTTTATTGGTTTTATAGTTTCAAGCGCATTTTGTTGTTGCAATTTATTTTTAAAAATGTTTGATGGCACATGAGATTTTTTTCTTTCAACGACATCAAAAGATTCTTTTAAGATCTATTTAATAAATTAGTAGTAGTTCCTTCTATCCAGAGATGCTGCCTGTCCCGCTGAGTTACTCCAGTTCTGGTTCCTGAAGGATTAATAAAAACTGGGGCCATTTTGAGATTCCATTCCCCTCTCCTCCCACCCCCTCCAACCAAGTTGGTGTAGAGGCCCAGACAGAGGACACCCACCTTTCCAGACTCTCCCCAATGAACAGACTGGCTGCCTGGTTCTTATCTTGCTCCCACCTCTGTACCGTCACGTTTCAGCAAGCACTGCTCTCAGCCCCAGCCTGCTGCCGGCAGCATAAACAGTCTCTCTTGGCTCCCTTTCATCTGCGGCGTGGCAGGAGATGCCCTCAAGTGTTTCTTACAGCGCTCCTTTGAAGTGGTGGCTCGTCTCCCCGTCACGGTGAGAAGGCAGGCGGAGCAGTGTTTACACACACACACACACAAAAAAGATTCTGTCACTGTGATGAATCACAGGGCGACGAGGAAGAAAATATTTGTGTCTCATTGTTCTCCTTTTCTCTCATGACTCAACTCTGCAATGAGTTTAGTTAGTAGTTCACAAATGCAAAGTCAACAATATCGCTTGACGGAGGAGTTGGACATTGAAATCGAAACCAGAGAAGCTCACTTCCTTAAAAAAAATCTTGTCTTCTTATCTGATGATGTTATTTTGCTCCAGTCTCTCCTTGTTTTATCGGCAGTGTCTTACCCATTGTCCATTGTTAAATATGGGTGTCCAGACATTGAGTGTGAGCTGTGTGGGAAGGAACTGCTGCAGATGCTGGTTTACACCGAAGATAGACACAAAAAGCCGGAGTAACTCAGTGGGATAGGCAGCGTCTCTGGAGTGAAGGAATGGGGGACGTTTCGGGTTGAGACCCTTCTTCCGTCTGCAACCTAGTTACCACGAATTTAGTAGTATGTTGAGAAAGCCCACAATCTTCCAGCTGGTAGAGCGGCTGCAACTCAACGCCAGAGATCCAGGTTCAGTGGCTTCGCTGCTGAATGTGTGGAATTTGCACGTTCTCTTTGTGACCAGGTGGGTTTCCTCCAGGTGCCTCGGTTCCCTCCCACACCTCAAAGACAATTCAATACAATACAATACAATACAATTTATTTGTCACTTGAACCTCATAGAGACTCAAGTGAAATGTTGTTTCTGCAGTCATACATACAAGAAAAAAAAGACCCAAGACACAACACAATTTACACAGACATCCATCACAGCGCATCTCCACCTCGCTGTGATGGAAGGCAAAAAAAACGTATCTCTCCCCTGCACTTCCCTCTCCCCCCGATGTCAGAGTCAAAGTCAGAGCCGCCGGCGGGCGATAACAATTTTCCCGCGGTCATTAACGCCTCACCGGGTGATGCAAGGCCGCGCTCCGGGTCTTGTTGTTGGAGCCCCGGGCGGGCGCTGGCAAAGTCCCGCAGCCGTTGAAGCCACGCCGGGCGATGATGTAAGGCCCCGCTCCAGGTCATCCTCGACCTCGCTACTCGGGCGGGAGAAGTCGCCGTTGCGGAACCCCCGAAAAGCGGTCTCCCAGCAGGGACCCGCGGGCTCCCGGTGTCACCGTCCACCAGACCTGCGGTAAGCCTCCGAATCCCCGGGGTCGGGTCGCAGCAGCGCGCCACCACCGCTCCTCCCGCTCCGGACTCGGCCAGCTCCGTGATGGTGAGTAGGTCCGCAGCTCCGTGACTGGAGCCCCAGGACGTTCCTGCTGGAGGCCGCTCCACGGTGCAGCCCCAACGACAACGGATACCCGACAGGGAAAGGTCGGGTTCTCCGTGCAGGGGAAAAATTTTAAAAGTTTCCCCCCCAACCCCCCGCCACCCACACACACACATACCCCATCAAAAAAATAAAAACTACATTAAAACGGGACAGAAAATAACAAAAAGACAGACGGACTGCAGAGGCCGCTGCGACATGAGTCGGAAGACACACTAGTCAGTAGGTTAATCAACCCTGGTGTGTAGGTGAGTGGTAGGCAGAGTTGATGGGATGGTTGGGACACCAAAATGGGACTGGGATAAATGGATGTGTGATTGTTGACAAGGACAATTCTGGGCCCAAGGGCCAGTTACTGTGGTTCCGTCTTCTGCCGTGTAAGATCCTATGACTTCAGGTATTGAAAGGCCTGATTGGAAAATTAAATAAAATAGTTTGCAATTGGAAAATGGTCTCTTGGATAAAAGTTACAAGAAATACAGGGATGACAATTGATTGCAACTTGCATTAACTGTAGTAACATAATAGCTTTAAATAAGCTCTTTAAACAATCAATGTTTGAATAATAAAGGCGTAATATTAAAATTGCCGAGTACTGGGGTGGCACAGTGGTGCTGCGGTAAAGTTGCTGCCTCACAGCACCAGAGACCCGGGTTCGATCCTGACTACAGGTGTTGTCTGTACGGAATTTGTACGTTCTCCCTGTGACCGCGTTTTTTCCTTGATCTTCGGTTTCCTCTCACACTCCAAAGACGTACAGGTATGTAGGTTAATTGGCTTGGTATAAATATAAATTGTCCCTAGTGTAAGGTAGTGTTAAGTTGCAGGGATCACTGGTCGTAGCGGACTTGGTGGGCTGAAAGGCCTGTTTCCGTATCTCTAACCTAAACTAAACTGCTTGTAGCTTTTTGTCACATCTTATAGCCCTGTCCCACGGTACTAGTTCATTCCAAGAGTTCTCCCGAGTTTACCCTGATTCACTGTCCTGACTTCACACTGTCCTGACTCACCTGGACAGACAGGGCACGTACGTGAGGATGCTCTTCGTTGACTATAGCTCTGCATTCAATACAGTCATCCCCACCAAGCTCACCACCAAACTCCACCAGCTAGGCCTCAGCTCGCCGATATGCGATTGGATCCTGAACTTTTTGACGGAGCGACCGCAGGCAGTGAGACTGAGCCCGCACCTGTCCTCCACTATCACCCTGAGCACTGGCACACCACAGGGCTGTGTACTAAGCCCCATGCTCTACTCCCTCTTCAATCACGACTGTGTTCCTGCATTCAACACCAACAGCATCGTGTAGTTTGCAGAGGACACAACAGTGATTGGGCTGATCACCAACGGTGATGAAACAAACTACAGAGCGGAGGTGCAGAACCTGGCGGACTGGTGCACATGTAACAATTTGTCACTAAACACCTCCAAGACCAAGGAGCTGATTATTGACTTCAGGAGGTCCCATAATGGAGAATACGCCCCAATCTCCATTTACGGGGAAAGTGTGGAGAGTGTCCAGCTTTATGTTTCTGGGCACTCACATTACAGAGGACCTCACATGGTCCACCAACACAGCTGCGCTGGTCAAGAAGGCACAGCAACGACTGTTCTTTCTGAGGACATTGAAAAAGACTGGTCTGCCCCAACAGCTGCTGACAAGGTTCTACCGCTGCACCACAGAGAACATATTAACGTATGGCATCTCTGTGTGGTATCTCAGCTGCACGGAGGTGGAGAGGAGAGCTCTTCAGCGCGTCATCCACAGAGCGCAGAGGATCGTTGGGACACAGCTACCAGCCTTGGAGGGCATCTACCACACACGGTGCCTCAGGAAGGCCGTCAGCATCCATAAAGACTCATCACACCCCTGTAACGGACTGTTCGAACTACTTCCCTCCGGCAGACGTTACAAGGCCTTCTACACCCGAACCTCCAGACTCAGAAACAGCTTCATTCCCAGAGCTATAGCGGCTCTGAACCGGCCCTGCTGAGTGCCCCCCATCCCCCCTGGACTGTCTCCCTCGGATGGTCACGACACACAGTTTATTTATTTATTTTACTTTTCTTTTTCATCGGTTGGAGCTGCATACTAAATCTTGTTGCACTGACGTGCAATGACAATAAAATATATTATTATTATTATTATTATTATTATTATTATTATTTTTATTATTATTCAAACTCTGAGATTTACGGTAATGGCCGCTCGTCGGTACTCGGGGCTCTCGTGGACATTTTTCAATGTGTTGAAAAATCTTCACGAATCTTCCCGTGCTTACCTGTCATTAGCGAGTCTTCCGGAGTACCTGCCGTTAGCGGTACGAGTCGGTAAGAGACGTCCCCGAGCTCCAACGTACCCGCTACATTCATTCTCCGTGCTTACCACGAGTTTGGTTTTTTTTTAACTCGGGAGAGCTTTTGGAATGAGCTCGCACCGTGGGACAGGGCTTTAACTATTATCGAGTGAAACCTGCATTTTCAGTATTTTTCTTAGTTTTATTTCCAACAGTGATCTGTTTGTACACGTCTGATCCTTTCAATAATAATCCCTATAGCTTCATGTTCTGGCACACACTTTGCACTCCAATAGCAGACTGCTGATGAGGAGGATGTCACGGTTCTGTGCTGAAACCTTGTTCGGGAAGAAGAGACTTCCAAGAGACTAGCTGAGATTCATGTCTGCGTGCAGAAGGCTCCGAGAAGGAGAAAGTATCTGTGAGGAGCGCAGATGTTAAGGCACAAAATGCTGGAGTAACTCCAAAAATGCTGGGACAGGCAGCATCTCTGGAGAGAAGGAATGGGTGACGTTTCGGGTCGAGACGCTTCTTCAGACTGAGTCTGGGGAGGGGGAGACACAGAGATAAGGAAGTGTAAGGTGTGAGAACAAGACATCAAAGGGGGGGGGGGGGGGTGCAGATCAAGGAAGATGTAGATTAGCCAGGAGAAAGTGACAACAAAGCTTACAGAGATAAAATGCAATCAGAGAGGCAGTCAGACTGGTCAGAGAACTGGGAAGGGGGAGGGATGGAGAGAGAGGGAAAGCAAGGGTTATTTGAATGTTAGAGAAGTCAATATTCATATCATTGGGGTGGAAGCTGCCCAAAGACATATGAGGGTACTGTTTCTCCAATTATTGCTGGGCCTCACTCTGACAGTGGAGGAAAGCCAGGACAGAAAGGTTACTGTGGGAATGGAAGGGGGAGTAAAAGGGCCTGTCCCATGATGCGAATTTACCCAAGAGCTCTCCCGAGTTAAAATTGAACTCGTGGTAAGTAGGTAGAATGTACCTAGCGGGTTCGTCGGAGCTTGTGGATGTCTCGTAGCGGCTCGTAACGCTAACGGCAAGTATTCTTGAAACGCGGAAACTCGTGAAGTTTTTTCAACGGTGTGATAAATTTCCAAGAGTAAAAAAACACTCGTGATGAAGTACCACGAGTTTGATTTTTTTTTTAACTCGGGGGAACTCTTGGGTGAACTCGCATCATGGGACAGGCCCTTTAAAGTGTAAAGAAGTACCAATGTGCCTGGCAGATGCACACTGGCAGCGGCAAGACTTGCCTAGCAGTCCAACCCTAAAACTATTGACAATAAACTATCAAAAGTAAGCTATGTAGGTTTGTCCTTCGGCAACAACTTTGGGTAAAACTGTTAATGTCAACATGTAGATTAATGTAACGAGTTGACAAACACTTTGTTTTTCCTGAAACTCCTGTGAATTTATTCCCATCAGAGTCTACCTGGCAAAGATTTAAATTCAGCCCTACATTGCTGATGTCCTCTCTGTCAAGCGTCTCTGCATTGCGCCTCGGAGAGGCCTTACATCCCGGGTGGAGGATAGGTCTTGTATCGCTTCATGTCACCCAAACCACCAATCCCCTCATCCCTGACTTCCTGCTGCCACTTCAAAGGCAGAGAATTAATTAGATATCCATTGAGCCTTGTCACATGTCATATGCAATTGGAAAGTATGAGCTGAGAAATGGCAGATGGAGTTTAATTCAGACAAGTGTGAGATGTTGCATTTGGCTAGGCGAGGTCAAATGCAAGAGCAACGTATAGAGTAAATGGCAGAATCTTTCCGACTTACTGTGTTACTCTTGCACTGTGTGTCCTTTTGTGTATTAACCAGCATCTGCAGTTCTCTGTTTCTAGCACATACAATAATAATCCCTTATTTGGTTATAGTGGGCAACAACAGAGAATACCCCCCCCCCCCCTCTTATGATCCCTATAACTAGGGTTTACTGAACCTACCCTCATCCAGCGGGCATTACGCAGAACGTTTGGGAAGTCATGTTGCCGTTACGCCTCATTTGAAGGATCGTGTGCAGTTCGAGCCACATCACTGCAGGAATGATATGGACTCTGGTGCTGGAAGAGGTTTACCGCGATGTGTCTGGATTAGAAAGCGTTAGCTGTAAGGAGAGATACATTGTTATTGCTGGAGCATCGGAGCTTAAGGTAACATAGAAGTTTATAAAGTTATGAGACAGATAGATTGGGCAGATAAATGTGTAGGAAGGAACTGCAGATGATGGTTTAAACTGAAGACAGACACAAAATGCTGGAGTAACACAGCTGAAGATGTCTGAAGAAGGGTCTCGACCCGAAAAGTCACCCATTCCTTCTCTCCAGAGCTGCTGCCTGTCCCGCTGAGTTACTCCAGCATTTATGTCTATAGTTAGTGTAAATAGTCAGTCTTACACCCCAGCGTGTAAGTCCACATATAAAAGCTTTAAGGTAAAGGGGGAAAGCTTAAGGGTGATATGCCAACCAGGTTTTTTACACAGAGAATGGTAGATATCCGGAACAAGCTGCCTCGAGAGCTGGTGGAAGCAGATACAACAGAAACATTTGACAAAGGCATTTAGACGGTCACATGGACAGACAGGGAATGGAGGGGTAGAGAACAGGAGGTAGGATTAGTTGTCACATACATGGTGTTCTGAAGGGCTGTTCTTATGCTGCTCTGCTCTTCATTCCACGATCAGGCATAAAATGATCGGAAAGCTTAATCCATATTAATGTTGGTGACGGGACACCAGGAGAAGTGCCTCTGATACAGTGGTACTCCTAGATGTTCAGTAAGATTATGTGCTTAACTGCTTGGGTTGGTGCTCAATCTCCAGAACATAGAACAGTACAGCACAGGAACAGGCCCTTGGGCCCACACCATGCCTGTGCTCAACATGATGCCAAGACCAACTCTTATCTGCCTTCTCATAATCCATAGCCCTCCATTCCCTGCATATTCATGTGCCTATGCAAAATCCACTATCACTTACACCGCCAACCCCGTCCAGTAGCCCGTTCCATGTACTCACCACCCTCTGTGTAAAAAAACTTGCTCCCCACACCTCCTTTAAACTTTGTCCCTCTCAGTTTTCTATCCTGTGAAAAAAAGGTGTTAACTGTCTACCTTATCTATGTCTACGCCATAGTTTTATACACATCTACGAGGTCCCTCATCATCATTCAGTGTTACTGAGAAAACAATTCAAATCTGCTCAACCTCTCTGTGTAGCTAATGCCCCCTAGTCCAGGCACCGTTCTGGTGAACCTCCATACCAGCCTTTCCAACGACTTCCCATCCTTCCTATGTTAGTGTGACCAGAACTGTATGCAAAACTCCAAATGCATCCCAACCAAAGTCCTATAAGACTGCATCATGACCTCCTGACACTTATTCTCAATGCCCCGACCAAGTATACCATGTTTTTTCTATGCCACTCTATCTACTTGTGTTGCCATTTTCAGGGAGTTATGTACTTGGAGTCCAAGATCCCTTTGTGCATCAATGATGTTAAGGGTCTTGCCATTAATAGTAAGATTAAACGAGAACTTACCAGTTTGAAGTTTGATCTGTACTTTATGAGGAGTTACGATGAGGGATTACGTGAAGAACCCGTCCATTTCGCATGCGCGACATACTTCAAAGCAGCGGTGTGGAATCACAGAAACAACACAATAATTGAAATAAACACAGTAAAGACAAGGAGAACTAAGTTACCAGTTGATCTCTATAATTGAGGGTGGGAGCGGAGGGCACGTAATCCCTCATCGTAGGGAGTCTGAGTTAAGTAAGGTGACAGAGCACTTCTGGCTGTATTAATGGGGCTGTAGCTGAGTACTTACTTCATTGTGGTGAAGACCTGCCAGGAACTCCAGTACAGGTTTTGTTGTAGTTGAATATGTAGTTCCTGTATTTGAACAGTATCTTCCCACTTCCTGATGTTCGGCAAGTATGTTCCCTTGTGGATATGCGATGGGATGCTGTCATCGTGTCGATAGTGCTGTTTGACAACCCAGGCCCAGCAGTGGTCTTTCAATTCTGCAACCCAGGCCCAGCGGTGGTCTTTTCAAATCTGCAACCCAGTAGTTTAATTTATCGTGGCATCGGTGGTTTATGCCTGATACTGGGTGAGTTGATAAGTCTGGGCTACTGGGAAGAATCATTAGGGTTTTGATGACCATGTCGTGGACCACTGGGAACCATTACTGTGGGTTTAGTCGGGTACTATCAAAATACCTGAAGCAGAGTCCGTCTGTATTTTGCGTAGTACCCGACTGATGAGATAGAAAAGGGGAGAACATAGAGATTAGATTTCCCCCAGTTCAGCGGGAATTTATCCATTGCCGCTGCCTCAAGGTCTGGTTTCATGTGACACATATCGGTACGTGGTGATTCAATTGAAATACAAGGAAATCGATATCTTGTGTTCCATATTGCTTTGTAATTTCAGCAAATACTTAGGTTTAATATGTCTGTTTACAGTATGTAGCTCACCTGGTAGGTAAGTTGCTGATGGTCAAATATGTTCGACGACATACGGTTACCAATTGTTAAATAAATTGTCACATGATATCGATTTTATTCCGCCCATGTGGTTGGTATATGCCACCACTGTGATGTTGTTAATTTATAAACAAACATGCAAAAATGGTGCACTACTGAACAATATGCTTTTACCCATAGAACGTACTCAATATTTCCAACTAGGTTTTATGCCCAGTGTCTGTAGTGATGACGACTCCAGATTAGTCCATTTACCACCTGTTCTGGGTATGGGTTATTTTGTTTAAACACTAGCACCTTAGCTCTAATGGAAAGGTTCAAGTTAAGTAGCTGGTAATGCTGCTACTAATTCCCAATTACTCTAGCCACTTTGTTGAATGGTTGGTTGATTGTTACCATTAATTGTTACAGGTCGTGCCATACACTGACTCTCCTTTTGGCAATGTTATAGACAAGTGGATAGAGTTAATTGAATACCAGTAGTCCATAGTTGTGGATGGTGTCAACGTAGATTTATCTGGATTGTATATTCCCTAGGACATTGAGGGATGTTAGTGTAGAAATAGCAGGGGCTATGGCAGAAATATTTCAAATGTCATTAGAAACGGGAATAGTGCCGGAGGATTGGCGTACTGCGCATGTTGTCCCATTGTTTAAAAAGGGGTCTAAGAGTAAACCTAGCAATTATAGACCTGTTAGTTTGATGTAAGTGGTGGGAAAATTAATGGAAAGAATACTTAGAGATAATATATATAAGCATCTGGATAAACAGGATCTAATTAGGAATAGTCAACATGGATTTGTGACTGGAAGGTCATGTTTAACTAATCTTCTTGAATTTTTTGAAGATGTTACTCGGGAAATTGATGAGGGTAAAGCAGTGGATGTTGTGTATATGGACTTCAGTAAGGCCTTTGACAAGGTTCCTCATGGAAGGTTGGTTAAGAAGGTTCAATGGTTGGGTATTGATGGTGGAGTAGCAAGATGGATTCAACAGTGGCTGAATGGGAGATGCCAGAGAGTAATGGTGGATGGTTGTTTGTCAGGTTGGAGGCCAGTGACGAGTGGGGTGCCACAGGGATCTGTGTTGGGTCCACTGTTGTTTGTCATGTACATCAATGATCTGGATGATGGTGTGGTAAATTGGATTAGTAAGTATGCAGATGATACTAAGATAGGTGGGGTTGCGGGTAATGAAATAGAGTTTCAAAGTCTACAGAGAGATTTATGCCAGTTGGAAGAGTGGGCTGAAAGATGGCAGATGGAGTTTAATGCTGATAAGTGTGAGGTGCTACATCTTGGCAGGACAAATCAAAATAGGACGTACATGGTAAATGGTAGGGAATTGAAGAATGTAGGTGAACAGAGGGATCTGGGACTAACTGTGCACAGTTCCCTGAAAGTGGAATCTCATGTAGATAGGGTGGTAAAGAAAGCTTTTGGTGTGTTGGCCTTTATAAATCAGAGCATTGAGTATAGAAGTTGGGATGTAATGTTAAAATTGTACAAGGCATTGGTGAGGCCAATTCTGGAGTATTGTGTACAATTTTGGTCGCCTAATTATAGGAAGGATGTCAACAAAATAGAGAGAGTACAGAGGAGATTTACTAGAATGTTGCCTGGGTTTCAGCAACTAAGTTACAGAGAAAGGTTGAACAAGTTAGGGCTTTATTCTTTGGAGCGCAGAAGGTTAAGGGGGGACTTGATAGAGGTTTTTAAAATGATGAGAGGGATAGACAGAGTTGACGTGGAAAAGCTTTTCCCACTGAGAGTAGGGAAAATTCAAACAAGGGGACATGACTTGAGAATTAAGGGACTGAAGTTTAGGGGTAACATGAGGGGGAACTTCTTTACTCAGAGAGTGGTAGCTGTGTGGAATGAGCTTCCAGTGAAGGTGGTGGAGGCAGGTTCATTTTTATCATTTAAAAATAAATTGGATAGTTATATGGATGGGAAGGGAATGGAGGGTTATGGTCTGAGTGCAGGTATATGGGACTAGGGGAGATTATGTGTTCGGCACGGACTAGAAGGGTCGAGATGGCCTGTTTCCATGATGTAATTGTTATATGGTTATATATGGTATGACAGAGCCCAGGCTAAATAAGTTTTAGTAGCTAATGCTGTTGATTAGCTATTTCCATGGATTTGTCTGTCGTTAATATCATAGAGACATGCCATGACGATATGTTCCTTAATAGTGTCAGGGCTGGTTTGAATATCTGGAAACAGTTTTGGCTCATATTTAGCCATTGTCAATAATTTATCCTGCCATAGTTACCCCATCCAGGTAAATTGTGGTATCTCCGAAAATCTTTATGAATGGGTACTGAATAGTATGCATCTTTTAAGTCGATGTCTACCATAAAGTATCCTAGGAAATCCATGGTTAGCAGTTACAAGTTTCCATAAAGTGTGTATACCTGGTGAAAATATTCAAGTGGTTAAGTCAATGATGGTGCGACATTCACCATCTTTGGGTTTTTTGGTACCAAAGGTTCATATTAGACTTCATTATGACCCCTTTGTGTATCTTCTCCAGTTAGTTAGTCCCTCATGTTCTTTTTTTAGTGGGAGGGTAAACCCCTTTGGGGTGCATGCTGAACTGGTGGAAAGTTTCTTAATTCAATTTTTATCCTTAAATACTTTTGGTATATAACTACCAAGTGTAATAGTTCTTCATGTTTCCAAACCCAGGTGTGATTCCACCCCCCTGCCCCCACCCCCCCCCCCCCCCCCCCCCCCCCCCCCCCCCCGCCCGCCCTTTAGTAGAAACCCTTCACCTTTTATGTGATGGTAGGAATCATGCTTATCTGTCTTCACTGTTGTCTAGTGGTGTGTTCATTTCTTCGGTTTCTGGTTCCTTGTCTGTCGGGATGGTGTTGTTGGGGGGTGGCGCATTTTCCATGGGGCCCGCTCTGGACCCTGGCCTGAAAAGGCTTACGGGGGCTGGCATGCGGGCCCCGAGCTTTCACCAGTACCATTAAGTAGACGCCTACTGGTGGACGCGTGGAGGTACTGCTGTCTGGTTTTGTGTGGTTTGCTCATTCCAGGCCCTGCCCTCATCTTGCCGAATATCTTGGATACTTCGTCCAGTTTTTTAGGCTTGGTTTGGTAACTTTGCCAGATAGCAGGATCTGTGGTTGTGAGGTCGGCGTTCTCACAGTCCTGTGAATATTTTAGGTTGAGGGCAGGTTTTATAACTTCCCTCGAGAAGTTGTGGAGCATACTATGAACAGTAGGGTCAGGTGTTTTGCCATACTACCCTGCCCCTCTGGAATGAGCATGCGAAAATGATAGCTGACGTCAGGGGTATCAAATGCAATTTAAGAAATTCGTTTTTTTTTTTTTTTAAATGCTCTGCTCAATGTACCCCCAATAATGGTGGGCACTTTGAGTAATGCAATTTAGGGGAGGCGTGATGAATCCAACACCTCACGACTACCTGTCTTGGAGAGGTTCTTTGAAAAGAACAGGTAGTAAGCTGGTCCGTCAGTCGAGACTGAATTTTATCTCGCTAGTGGTGAAGCCACATAGCGGCCACACCCAGCAGCTCTTCCTGATCCTGTACCTCAAGCATACTCCCGATGTTGTTCAGCCAGTGACCCCTCTTCTTGACCAGCCCAGCCCTGGTCTCCATGATCTCCTCTGATGCTGTTAGTGCACTGGACCAGGAGTGTTATGCTCCCTTGGCGAGCTTGCCCCAGCTCCCGAGGCAAGTCTCACTGGAGTTTTACTCCATCACCTTACTCTAGGCTTGGAGACCAGACACTTGCTCGCTTTCGGGCGGTAGTTTGAAGTGCCGGTTCCATCTTCCGTGTCTGTCTCCAGCCCGAGGTTTGGTGCTGACTTTGCTCTAGAGGCTGCCTGCCGTTTTCGGGCGGCATTTCTGCGGTTCTCGGGCGGCGAGTCTCCATGTCAGGAGAATGCAGGGATTACCGACCGGTTTTTGAATTTCCCTCCAGTCCGCTGCTGTTGGTCAGACAGCTGTTAGCGGACTGGGCATCGGCTCAGTACCCTGATTGTGGACCGCAGCGTGTGCGGTCCAGGTGCCGCCTCTCCCCCCTCCACTGACGGAACGCTCCTTCCCTGAAGTCGGACGGGGGCCGTTTCCCTCTGTTCTGCTTTGCTCCAGTTTCCCTGGTGCACAAAGAGGAGCAAAGTTTGTAAACTCGAACCTGTGGGTAAGTACTTACCTAACGGTCCGTTCTTTCAGGCTTGTAGCGGGAGCGCCCGTACTCCCGTTCATCGCTGTTGCATCTGCGTGAATGCTCATGTCGCGCATGCGTGCTGGACGGGTTCTTCACGTAGTCACTCACGTGACTCCGAAGTAAAATTGCAGATTTTCCACTCACATTCAACTGAAAGTGCTACACCTCACACTTGCTTGGATTAAACATTAAACTGTGATGCTATAATTGAACCCAGTAATCAATCTCTTTGTACCCATGCCAGTTATAAGGAAATTAAGCTTAACTATTCAATGATCAAAAATCAAAGCATACTCTCTTTCCCTTAATACATCTCTGAGTGATGTGGTGTTAGAGCTCCTACAGTTTCGGAATGAAAGTCCTATTTATTGGTAAAAGGACCCATAGTGCTGGGGTAACCCAGCAGGTCAGGCAGCAAGTCTGTGTATTTATTGGCACTGAGTAAAAACACAACTCCTTTCCATAACCTTCCCGTGACCACAGTAAATGACTCGCAGTGTCCCAGTCCACTCCTTCTGATGAGTTAAGGGCCTGTCCCACTTGGCCGTCATTTGCTCGTCACGCAGATAGCGCGTGAAGATTTTGTACGTCACGAAATCCTGCGACGCCTCGTGCAGCCGCGCGTCACTGCCTATGTCATCGCGCACCATGCGTGCGTAATGCTCATCAAGCGTGCATCATGTGCGTGTCACGTCACGCGCATCGTGGGTCGTGACGCGTAAATGATTTCGCGTGATTTACGCGCTAATGATGGCCAAGTGCGACAGGCCCTTTAGGGTCATCCATTGGATTGTGGGAACTAGTCTCACAGCGGCACGGTGGCGCAGCGGTAGAGTTGCTGCTTGCAGCATCAGAGACCCTGGTTCGATCCTGACTATGGGTGCTGTCTGTACGGAGTTTGTACGTTCTCCCCGCGACCTGCGTGGGTTTTCTCCGAGATTTTCTCTCTCCTACCACACTCCAAAGATGTACAGGTTTGTAAATTGATTAGTTTGGTATAAATGCAAAATCGCCCCTCGTGTGTTAATGTTCAGGGATCACTGGTCAGTGCAGACTCGATGGGCCGAAGGGCCTGTTTCTACTATGTATCACTAAATTAAACCAAACTAAGCTGGGGCACTTGTGCTTTTATTTATCGGTGGGAACATTTGCACTAAATTGCCTCACTATGACGAAACATTCGTGGACCCCTGTAATCTTTGTCAATGCTTGAGGAAGTCAAGGTTAGGAACTAGTAGTGCCAAACCTGTCAAACAATAACATCTAGTGCTGACAGAGGACTTGCCCACATGATGATGGTCAGGGTTTGTCCTACTTCACCTCCAGAAGCTGACATTGTGAACTGTTTCTAGGCACAAGGCAGAGTGGAGGAGGTGGGGGTTGTTTGCAGGTGAGGGACGTTTAGTTCCTGTGTTGTTGAATGTGACAGTGTGTGGAGTGGATGATGTCAACGCTCATTACCAGGAGTTGGTCAGGACCATTCCACCATCTGCCATCGCATTTTTTATAGTCTTAATTCGTAGGAACTGTTTAAGCTGGGATAGAATTTGCCTCTAAATGTATATATATCAGTGGTTCTTAACCTGGGGGTCGTGGCCCCCTATGGGGGTCATTTGGGGCTTTGCTGGGGGGTCATGAAGGAGACACAAATTACATATCAATTTGTTGAGCCCATGTTTAGGAACCTAACAAAGGTACATACCACATACAGTATTTTGTTCACGTATGCGCGTACTGGTACCAAAAAGGTTAAGAACCACTGATATATATTGTGAGTGTTTACCTGCAAGCAAACTCCAGGCTACACTAACAAGACAAGATTTAAAGCACTTCTTACCAAAGTTCTTAAGCATGTTCAGGTCTTGAATTTCCTAAATTCAAATCTAAAGCATGTGAGTGAGAGCATAAATTGGACGGTTGGACTACAGGCCGCTTATGTTTATACATAATGAATGCGTCAAAGTTGGGGATCTCCGGAGAAGGGTGATTCGGTGGTGCAGCAGTAGAATTGCTGCCTTACAGTGCCAGAGACCCGGGTTCAATCCTGACTGTACGGAGTTTGTATGTTCACCCCGTGACCTGCGTGGGTTTTCTCCAGGATCTTCAGGTTCCTCACACACTCTAAAGACATACAGGTTTGTAGGTTAGTTGGCTTTGTATAAATGCAAAAAATTGGCCCCGGTGTGTGTGTGTAGGGTGGTGTTAATAGGCAGGGAACGCTGTTGGTGTGGACTTTGGTGGGCCGAAGGGCCTGTTTCTGCGCTGTATCTCTAAACTAAACTAAACTAAACTAAATGCAAGGGATGTTCAACCTTTTCATTGTCAGACGTTCTTCATTGAACTGGGCAACATTAGCAAGGCCAGCAGTTATTGCCATTCCCAATTGCCTTTGAGGAGGTGGCAGAGCCACCCGCCCACCCGCCTTCACAAACTCGTGCTGACCTCTGATGAAGGTACTCCAATTCTGTTGGCTGGGGACGTTTTGGATTTGTAGGCAGCAATCATGAGACACTCATGATTTCACTGCAAATTGGGACTGACAAAGGGGAGGCTGCTGGTGTTGGAGCTCCCAGATGCTTATTGCCCTTGCTGGTGGAGATCATGGAGATGCTGTGAATGACCTGGCTGAGTAACTGCAATTTATAAGTGAAGATGGACTCAAAATGCTGGAGTAACTCATCAGGTCAGGCAGCATCTCTGGAGAGAAGGAATGGGTGACGTTTCGGGTCAAGACCATTCTTCAAACGGGTCTTCTGTTTACTCTCCTGCAGCTATGCAAGTTATGTGATAGGAGCAGAATTGGGCCATTCGGCCCATCAAGTCTCACTACTCCACCATTCAATTGTGGCTGATCTATCTCTCCCTCTTAACCCCATTCTCCTGCCTTCTCCTCAGAACCCCTAATTTACAGTGGAGACAGCACCATACTGCAGCAACTGCACTAACAGTGAGTGCTTCAATAGTTGATTTAAATATGCTCACTGTGGCAGGCATATGGATCTTTTCTGTATTGAGAATATTCACCCCATTTCCATCCTCCACATATCCCACACCCATGCCCTGTTGATCATTAGTGATTTCAAGGTGGTACAAAAGTGCAGCTGGTAGAGCCACTACCTCAAGGAGCCAGAGATGCGGGTTCCATCCTGACCTCGGATGCTGTCTGTGTGCAGTTTCTCTACGTCAAAGCTGTGGATCTCGGGAGAAGGGTGGCACAGTGGTGCAATGGTGGAGTTGCTGCCTTACAGCACCAGAGACCCATGTACGATCCCCACTACGGGTGCTGTCTGTACGGAGTTTGTACGTTCTCCCTGTGACCTGTGTGGGTTTTCTACAGCATCTTCGGTTTCCTCCCACACTCCAAAGATGTACAAGTTTGTAGGTTAATTGGCTTGGCGTAGTGGTTAGTGTGCAGGGATCGGTGATGGGTGCGACGTTTCTATGGAAAGGGATAAAGAGAGACAGAAACTATGACTTTCAAACAGACAAACATCTCTGACCCGAGACATTGTTTGCACGCTGAAACATCAAGAGTTAATGGCTCCAGGTTTTCTCTCCCCATGTCTAACGCGCCAGCAGGAAACAATCCTCTAATTAAAGGAAGGCCATGCAAACTGGAATAGTCTGGACATTAAAGGCTTTGGGCCTACCTTTCTTTCAGAAGCAGGGGGTGGGAAAGCATAACCATTGGGTGGGCCGGCATGTGCCTGAAGGAAATGCCTCCACCATCCCCCAACACTTTGAGACACCAGGGCTACCAACATTGGGTGAGAGTTGGAAGTGAGAGACCAAGCCCGAGGGAGCATAGGGGTGGGCGGGGGGTATCCCTCCTCCCATTGGTACATAGCTTTTTAATTTTTCACCTTGATATTGTATTCACACTGTATCACTCTATGACTACAGTATACCTCCACCATGCATGAATGCTTCAAAATCAAGTGGTCGAGTTTTATTGCCATATACTCAAGCATAGAAACATACAAAAATAGGTGCAGGAATAGGCCGTTTGGCCCTTCGAGCCAGCACTGCCATTCAATATGATCATGGTTGTTCATCTAAAATCAGTACCTCTTTCCTGTTTTTTCCCCATATCCCTTGATTTGGGGAGCCCCAAAAGCTAAATGTAACTCTCTCTATGAAAGCATCCAGTGAATTGGTCTCCACTGCCGTCTGTGGCAGAGAATTCCACAGATTCACAACTCTCTGCATGAAGAGAGTTTGTCCTCATCTCAGTCCTAACTGGCTTACCCTTTATTCATAAACTGTGACCCTTGGTTTTGAGCGCCCCCAACATTGGGAACATTTTTCCTGCAGTTACAGTAAGTGAAAATCTAGCAGGCAAGCAGGATGCTTTCACCAACTACCCCCATTTGAAGTCCACTATCTTCCACCGTATCTACCCAGTGCTTGGTACCTACTTCCAGCTGCCACTGGTTGTCCTCCAGGATGCACCGAGCCGCAGCCTGATCCATGCCGGTCACCTGGGCAAATTCGGTACAGTCTCACAGCAGCAGCGCAACGCTTCCGACACCTCCGACGGCCGCTGCTTCTGCTTCCATCCCTCCCTCAGCCCCGGCACTCCAACACCCGCGGCCCATGCACTTGATATGAGTTTTGAAATTCTCGTTGATCACAGAATTTCTCACGACAGAGCGTGAGAAATTTGTGATCAGCATGAGAGTGTGAGAATTTGGCGAAATGAGTGATTCTCACGCTCAATGCGTGAGAATTGGCAGCCCTGAGACACTGAAGTGATAGCTTTAATGGAGATTCTTTTAGCCATTCACTTAAAGCCGTTAATTATTAATTGAGTTAGCAGACATCAAAAGAGTAGAAAATGTTAGCAGTAGTCTTTGGGCAGCAATGGAAATGCTTTGACAATGGAACTTAATTTCTTTCCCCCACTTTCTTGATAGGGAATTTGATTATCAAGGTTTAGGGAGGTTGAAAGAGGGAGGCAGATGGAGGAAGACTCCTTATACAAGGAGGATTGGAGAAGTTTGTCCCAGACTTTTGCAGTTGACCAAGTGCATTAAGCTACCAACCCTGGGATATTGTCCCAGAGATGGCAGATAGTCATTGGGCTCCCGGACACAACAGAATGGCATCAAATAGTTTTGTTTTTCTTGTTATCTTTGAAAGTTTTCCTTTTGTTTGGAAATTACAACTACTGGAGAAAATAGTTAGTGAGTGTCCAGGTTGTTAGGTGACAGGTGTACAGGCAGTGAAGACAAGTAATCACAACACAAGCATCCGTTGGAACATTTTACCTGATTAAAGGCGCTACATAAATGCAAATTGGTATCAACATGGAGCACCCACACATTTGAAACATTATTTCAGTCGGCTGTCGGGGAGCCCAGTGGGGAGTACCAGGGGCCACAGTTTAAAATGCTGGAGAAACTCAGCGGGTGAGGCAGCATCTATGGAGCGAAGGAAATAGGCAACGTTTCGGGTCGAGACCCTTCTTCAGACTGATGTGAGGGTGAGGGTGGGGTGGGGGGGGCGGGAAGAAGTGGAGCCAGTGGGCTGAGCGGGAGCTGAGAAGGGGAGAAGATAGTAAGGACTACCTGAAATTAGAGGTCAATGTTCATTCCGCTGGGGTGTAAACTGCCCGAGCGAAATATGAGGTGCTGCTCCTCCAATTTACGGTGGGCCTCACTCTGGCCATGGAGGAGGCCCAGGACAGAAAGGTCGGATTCGGAATGGGAGGGGGAGTTGAAGTGCTGAGCCACCGGGAGATCAGGTTGGTTATTGAGAACCGAGCGGAGGTGTTGGGCGAAGCGATCGCCAAGCCTACGCTTGGTCTCACCGATGTAGAGCAGCTGACATCCAGAGCAGCGGATGCAATAGATGAGGTTGGAGGAGATGCAGGTGAACCTCTGTCGCACCTGGAACGACTGCTTGGGTCCTTGAATGGAGTCGAGGGGGGAGGTAAAGCGACAAGTGTAGCATTTCCGGAGAGGGGGTGGTTCGGGTGGGAAGGGACGAATGGACCAGGGAGTTACGGAGCGGTCTCTACGGAAAGCAGACGGGAGGAGATGGGAAGATGTGGTAAGTGGTGGGGTCACGTTGGAGGTGGCGAAAATGTCGGAGGCCTATTTGTTGTACGTGACGGCTGGTAGGGTGGAAGGTGAGGACAAGGGGGACTCTGGTGAGAGCCTCATCTATAGTGGAGAGTCTCATCTATAGTGGAAGAGGGGAACCCCCGTTTCCTGAAGAATGAGGACATCTCCGTTGCCCTGGTGTGGGACGCCTCATCCTGGGAGCAGATGTGGTGTAGACGGAGGAATTGGGAGTAGGGGATGGAGTCCTTACAGGAAGCAGGGCTGGGAAGAAGTATAGTCCAGTTAGCCATGGGAGTCAGTGGGTTTATAGTGGATGTCGGTCAGAAGTCGATAGAGATAGTGAGGACAAGGAATGGTAGGGAAGTGTCGGAAATGGTCCAGGTGTATTTGAGTGTTGGATGGAAGTTAATGGTGAAATGGTGAAGTCAGTGAGTTGTGTGTGGGTGCAGGAGGTGGCACCAATGCAGTCATTAATGTGGAGGAGGTAGAGTTTGGGGATAGGGCCATCGTACGCCTCGACAAAGATTGTTCGACGTACCCTACAAAGAGGCAGGCATAGTTAGGGCCCATGCGCGTGCCCATAGCTACGCCTTGTATTTGGAGGAAATGGGAGTAGTCGAACGAAAAGTTATTAAGGGTAAGGACCAGCTCCGCTAGGCGGAGGAGAGTATCAGTAGATGGGGATTGGTTGGTTCTCCGGTCAAGAAAGAAATGGAGGGCTTTGAGACCCTCCTGGTGGGGGATGGAGGTGTAGAGTGACTGGACATCCATGGTGAAGATGAGGGGATTGGGACCTGGAAAACGGAAGTCCTGGAGTAGACGAAGAGCGTGTGAGGTGTCTTGGACATAGGTAGGGAGGGATTTAACCAGGGGGGATAGGATGGAGTCGAGGTATGTGGAAATATGGGACACGAACAGGCAGAAACAATGGGTCTGCCAGGACAGTCAGGTTTGTGGATTTTGGGGAGAAGGTAAAATCGGGCCGTGCGGGGCTGGGGAACAATGAGGGTGGAGGCTTGGGGGGGGCAGGGAGCCAGGAGTTGATGAAGTCAGTGATGGTGCTAGAGATAGTGACCTGGTGCTCGTCCGTGGGGTCATGGTCCAAGGATAAGGCCAGTTCATTGGCTATATTTAAGAGGGAGTTAGATGTGGCCCTTGTGGCTAAGGGGATCAGAGGGTATGGAGAGAAGGCAGGTACGGGATACTGAGTTGGATGATCAGCCATGATCATATTGAATGGCGGTGCAGGCTCGAAGGGCTGAATGGCCTACTCCTGCGCCTAATTTCTATGTTTCTATAAGTAGGAGGAGGTGTCTGAGAGTTGGCGCCTGGCCTCAGCCTTGTAGAGATCAGTTTAACAATAAGGGGTAAGCCATTTAGAATGGAGATGAGGAAATACTTTTTCACACAGAGTTGTGAGTCTGTGGAATTCTATGTCTCAGAGGGCGGTGGAGGCCGGTTCTCTGGGTACTTTCAAGAGAGAGCTAGATAGGGCTCTTAAAGGTAGCGGAGTCAGGGGATATGGGGAGAAGGCAGGAGCGGGGTACTGATTGTGGATGATCAACCATGATCACATTGAATGGCGGTGCTAGCTCAAAGGGCCGAATGGCCTACTCCTGTCCTATTGTCTAGTGTCTATTAATTGGGCAGCACGGTGGCGCAGCAGTAGAGTTGCTGCCTTACAGCGCTTGCATTATGACTACAGATGCTGTCTGTATGGAGTTTGTACGTTCTCCCTGTGACTTGCGTGGGTTTTCTCTGAGATCTTTAGTTTCCTCCCACACTCCAAAGACGTACAGGTTTCTAGGTTATTTGGCTTGCTATAAGTGTAAATTGTCCTTAGTGTGTGTATGATAGCGTTATTGAACAGCGTTAATGTGCCGGGATCGCTGGTCGGCGCAGACATTCCGCATTGTATCTCTAAACTAAATAAAACCCAAATGGTAATATCACTCTGACATCGGTTTATTTTGGTACTTACAGGTGAATGTCACTAAAACATTGCATAGCCCGGCTGTGTTTATTGTGGGATGATATCGATGTTATATGAAGATGAGATATGAACACAAACCAGATTTATGAGAGAATACTTACCCATGTTAAATTTGTATTGCAGCCCTTTTGATGGTTTAGGCTGGACACGGTTTATTAATGTCTCAAATACTTTTTCCAATAATTATAATGCCCCGATTTGAAATTTGTGAACCAACAGGGATTAGGGTGTAAAGGAGTTGGAGCTGCAGCATAATGCAGGACAGAATCTGCAGCTAATATTTTTACTCCTAGAACACCTGCAGCCATCGATAGCCCAGACACAGAAAACACACCTCTTTATATTGCTCCAGTCACATCTCCCGTTATAGAAGGGGAGTGACTGCCCCCTACTGTCAGACCAGGAGTCTACAGCCCAGCTTTCCTCACCTCTGAAAGAATAGTGGAAATAACAATGCTGATCACTCACTAGCCAGGATGTTTAGGCGCTAAATATCTCTGAAATAGGCAGGCAAAAAGGCAATAAAATTACAAAAAAGGCACAAAAAGACATTTATTAGCAAAAAAAAGGCAATTATTTCCATCACCAAAATATGGTTAAAAATGATAATATAAAGGTATACTACATTAATGACCAAAGTTGCCTGGTTGCACATAATTACTAGCATGTTTATCAAATTATCTGGTGTTAAACTATGCCGTCTTCGGACAGAATATGCTTCATTTGTGAAAAACTTTGTTCTACCCCAGCTAAGGCCACTGGTACATACCTGAAACAAGCTACAAACACTACATTCATGTTGATATCTTGTGCATTACAACTACCTTTGCGAACTTTAGCTATGTTTTATTTCTACAAGATCTTTGTTAGCTAAAATCACTCTCTCACATGTTCCTTGTATGTCCTTACCTACATCACCAGGAACTTTGTACAAAGTACAGCAAGTGAAGATGTAAACAACTGAGCAATAGTTGTGCTCTTTGACTTCTCCAATACTTTCAATGTCAACAAATACTCCTTTGATGGTTGACCTGCCTCCAGGGTACCGATGACCACACTGACATATCTCCCCACAGCATCGGTTGTCTTGTCTATTGAGATCCATATTTTGTTGCGTGCAACTTCGTCTCCAATTTTCTGCTTATGTTGAAATATCTGTCAACATCACAACAACAAGCAGTAAATGTTGTGAGGAGACAAGCTTGCGTATTTCCTACCTTCAGTTTCTCTACCTCCGACTTGTGTTTAGCTGTCTGTGCATGCTGGGAGACAAAACATTTCTTCTCATGATTCACTGCTTTCTCACATGCTTTGCAAAACAGCACACAGTTGTCTGTAGAAAATATATCACTCCCGTACACTCTCACCAAATCGCTCCGTTTGTCACAAGGCGTTAACTAGACTTTAGGCATTTTGACGCCTGCAGGGGTAGATCCTACAGGAGCGGGGATGCAGAACTCTATAGGCCGGCCAAGTACAAGCTGAGAAGAGGAATCAGAGCTGCCAAGGAAAGGTACTCTGAGAAGTTGAGGAGCAAGTTCTCAGCAAATGCCCCACACCCCATCCCCAACCAACACTTCACACCTACTCATAGCTTGACTCCAGTTTGAAAAGACTAGACCCTACCCCACCTACTCCTCCACAATTACCACTTCACACCTACTTAAAGCATGACTCCAGTCTGCAAAGACTGGACCCTTTCCCACGCACCCCTCTCCAATCCGGTAGGCGGCGCGGCTCTGGCCAGCAGCGGCCTCTGCAGCCTGTCCGCGTTTTTGTTATTTTTTGTCTGTGTTTTAATGTAGTTTTTGTTATTTTATGTTGGGGTGTGTGTGTGGGGGGATGGGGGTGGGGTGGGAGGGGGGGGGGAAACTTTTGAATCTCTCCCTGCACTGGAGACCCGACCTTTTCTCGTCGGGTCTCAGTTGTCGTTGAGGCCGCAACGAGGAGCGGCCTCCAACAGGAAGAAGCCGGGGACTCTGGTGCTCCGACTCACCGTTGCCGTCGCAGAGCTGGCCGAGACCGGAGCGGGTGGAGCGGTGGAGGAGCGCTGCTGCTGCCGCTGCTGCTGCTGCTGCTGCTGCTGCCGATGCCGCTGCTGCTGCTGATGCGAAGGCTGCTACTGCGGGTCTGCGGACGGCGGCACCGGGAGCCCGCGGATCCCTGGAGGGAGACCGCTTTTCGGGGCTCCTGCAACGGCGAATTCTCCCGCCCGAGTTGCGGGGTTGAAGAGCTCCTGGAGCGGGGCCTGACACCACTGCCCAGCGCGGCTGGAATGGCCGCGGGACTTTGCGAGCGCACGCCGGGGGCTCCAACACCAAGACCCGGTGTGCGACCTCGCACCACCCGGCGTGGCTTTAATGGCCGCGGGACAATCGCCATCGCCAGCCGGGGGCTTTGACTTTGACTCTGACATCGGGAGGGGGAGAGTGCAGTGGAGAGATAAGTTTTTTTGGCCTTCCATCACAGCTATGTGATGGATGTTTATGTAAAATGTAATTATGTTGTGTCTGGGGTCTATTTGTGTGTAATGTATGGCTGCAGAAACGGCATTTCGTTTGGACCTCCAGGGGTCCAAATGACAATTAAATTGACTCTTGACTCTTGACTCTTGAATCGCCACTTCACACCCACTTACAGCCGGGTTTCGCCCCGGTGGTGTAAATTTTCTTGGAGGTTGCATTAAAATGGCAAAAAGTGGCTGATTTAGGCATTATCGTGAAAAAGGCATTATCTTCCTGAAATCATTAAAAAAGGCATGAAAAGGCACATGGCATTTGTGGTAAATTCCTGGCTCTACTGATCACCATTACTCTCTGTTGCAAATGTTAACAGAATACCTACATGACACAGTGGAATCACAAACAGAACGACTTGACTTCATTGTCAAAACTCAGTTTCCCACTGAGAGTAGGGAAGATTCAAACAAGGGGACATGACTTGAGAATTAAGGGACAGAAGTTTAGGGGTAACATGAGGGGGAACTTCTTTACTCAGAGAGTGGTGGCTGTGTGGAATGAGCTTCCAGTGGAGGTGGTGGAGGCAGGTTCGTTTTTATCATTTAAAAATAAATTGGATAGTTATATGGACGAGAAAGGTATGGAGGGTTATGGTCTGAACGCAGGTGTATGGGACTAGGGGAGAATACGTGTTCGGCACGGACTAGAAGGGTCGAGATGGCCTGTTTCCGTGCTGTAATTGTTATATGGTTATTATATGGTTAAAACAAATAGTCTATTATTTAGAATTTCAATAACCTGCAAGCTTCTAGTCACTTGAATTCAGATTTATTTCCATTCTACCCACCCCGCCCGCACTCCCAAAGTCATGTTGGGGTGCACTAAGGCAGAAGGGGAGATGTTTTGGATGTTTTTTTACAAATGTTCCCTTCTGTGCAGAGGCCACAGCGGGGATATTGACATCTCTTTTGTTGGTGAGCTTCTGTTGCCTTCCCGTTGTCTCTGTGACAGTTGTCACTATGACAGTGCACATACAGTCATAGATCATAGAGTGATACAGTGTGGAAACAGGCCCTTCAGCCCAACCTGCCCACACCGGCCAACATGTCTCAGCTACACCAGTCCCACCTGCCTGTGTTCAGCCCATATCCCTCCAAACCATCCATGCATCCAATCTTTCCAATTGATCAGGCACTTCGGGTTGGGATGGGATGAGAAGGCTGGATGGGGGGAGGTGGGGGGTCATTAGACAAGGGTGGTTTTATTAATGTTGATTTGTGGTAGAAAGAATGCACAGTGGAGATGGCCACCTTTATAGGAAGCTTTTTTCTGTCTTAACAGCAGGATGATGCTACAAATAAGTGATCACAAATAGAGAGCAGATTTTGGACCTAGAAGGCCCATCGTCAATGTAACGGAGATAGAGTTCAGGGATAGGGCCAGTGTACACCTGGAACAGGGATTGTTCGACGTACCCTACAATGAGGCTGGCATAGCTGGGGCCCATGGCTATTTTACTGTCTTCTCTCCCCTATTTGCAATCTACAAGAGCATCTCATCAAAGCTTGGGCAGTGGAGAATAAATTGTGACGGTGAGATGACCTATTGCAGTTGTGGAACGCAACTGCTTCAACAGGAGGCATGGCATATGCTCATATTAACTATTGAAAGGTGATTGCCATGAGCTAGGCATTGTATCTGGATGAAAATGGCCATCTGGCTGAAGTACACCAAGCCGTGTTATCACACTACTCGTTTGAAGCTTTGGAATCTAAATGCAGAACCTTGCGGATAGATGGAGTTCATTTAACTTTTGATTATGAGCACAAAGTTAAAGCATGGTGGAGATTGCCAGCAAACCTGGAATCAACAGCACAAGAACAGGCCAGTAGAACCAATTCTCCACATGGCTGTTTTTACAACCACTTTGCTTATCTATTCTTCCTTCTTCTGCCTATTTCCTTTCTTTCACATATACCATTTAAAATCAAACTTCAATTTTGAGATGAGTTACTGTGTTTGCAATTTGTGGACCAGGCTCACATCTATTGCAGCTGGATATTGTATCAATAAACCTAGAACTACCATGCCCAAGAGTTATAATGTGTATGTCCATATGACTGTGGCTCAATATTCTGTACATCACTTCCATTCTACAGTGGTTGATAAAACACGTCAGTGCTAGAGAGTAATTACATGCAGGTTTATCAGGATGATACTTTAGTGGAAGTTCTTCTAACTGAAGGAAAATTGATTAGTAAGCGGAGAGGTATTGTTGTAATTTGCATTTAATAAGGTTGTTTCACCCAAAGTAAACCATTCAGTTTCTGTTCCAGCAGTTCACATCTGAACTGTCTGAGTAGAAACTAAATCAGTTTCCTTTTGAGCAAAATGATTTGAACAATTCAGTCATAAGACACAATTGTAACAGATATCAGATATGTATCTGATAATAGAATGTAGTTCAGATGTTCAAAGCCAACTGCTTGTAAATGGTTTACTCCAGCCCTTTACTCCAACTTGAAAACCATCAATTTCAGTTTAAAATAATACATTTTGTCATTCTTGAATTCGAAAGTGATACATTTAACCAGAAAAATAAACCAGCAATTATTAATAGCAATTGGTGATTGTTAATTATAATTCTATTAGCTATTAAAGCTGATTAAGCTAATTAAAGCTGATTAAAGCTAATTAACCTGCCTTTGGAATACCGTGGAGAACAGGAAGATGCCTCACAGACCTAGATTTTGCCGATGACATTGCACTACTAGCAGAGTCGAGACATACCCTTCAAGAGATGACGAGCGCTCTGGAGGAGAATGCATCAAAGGATGGATTAATGATCAGCTGCCAGAAGACTAAAACCATGCAGACTGGAGACCAGCAGCCAATAGACCAACTGATAATCAATGGGGAACCTGTGGAAAACACCACAAGATTTACCCGTCTTGGCAGCATGTTCACAGTAGATGGAGATGTAGAGTTCAACATCAACTCCCAAATTGGTAAAGCTGCATCAGTCTTCAGACGAATGCAGCCAATATGGTCTAGTGGCGGGATATCCAAGATGCTAAAAGTCAAGCATAGAAGCATAGAAACATAGAAATTAGGTGCAGGAGTAGGCCATTCGGCCCTTCGAGCCTGCACCGCCATTCAATATGATCATGGCTGATCATCCAACTCAATATCCCGTACCTGCCTTCTCTCCATACCCTCTGATCCCCTTAGCCACAAGGGCCACATCTAACTCCCTCTTAAATATAGCCAATGAACTGGCCTCGACTACCCTCTGCGGCAGAGAGTTCCAGAGATTCACCACTCTCTGTGTGAAAAAAGTTCTTCTCATCTCGGTTTTAAAGGATTTCCCCCTTATCCTTAAGCTGTGACCCCTTGTCCTGGACTTCCCCAACATCGGGAGCAATCTTCCTGCATCTAGCCTGTCCAACCCCTTAAGAATTTTGTAAGTTTCTATAAGATCCCCTCTCAATCTCCTAAATTCTAGAATATAAACCAAGTCTATCCAGTCTTTCTTCATAAGACAGTCCTGACATCCCAGGAATCAGTCTGGTGAACCTTCTCTGCACTCCCTCTATGGCAATAAGGTCCTTCCTCAGATTTGGAGACCAAAACTGTACGCAATACTCCAGGTGTGGTCTCACCAAGACCCTGTACAACTGCAGTAGAACCCCCCTGCTCCTATACTCAAATCCTTTTGCTATGAAAGCTAACATACTATTCGCTTTCTTCACTGCCTGCTGCACCTGCATGCCTACTTTCAATGACTGGTGTACCATGACACCCAGGCCTCGCTGCATCACCCCTTTTCCTAGTCGGCCACCATTTAGATAATAGTCTGCTTTCCTGTTTTTGCCACCAAAATGGATAACCTCACATTTATCCACATTATACTGCATCTGCCAAACATTTGCCCACTCACCCAGCCTATCCAAGTCACCTTGCAGTCTTCTAGCATCCTCCTCACAGCTAACACTGGCCCCCAGCTTAGTGTCATCCGCAAAATTGAAGATATTGCCTTGACTTGGAGATATAGCAATGACATGGCAACCTGACGGAAGAAGGAAAAGAGGCCGATCAAAACTCACATGGAGGGGAACATTCCAGACGGATTTGGAAGCCTGGGACGCAAGCCTATCGAGGGTTAAAGACGTCGCACATAACCGAACAGAATGGCGAAAGCTTGCTGCCCAATGCACTCAACAGTGTGGGAGGAACTAAGTCTAAGTCTAAAGGCTAATTAAAGATAATGAAATACTTCTATTTTCTTAATAAACCCAAACATGATTGAGGACTCCAAGCAATAAGCATTGACATATCTGCCTGATGTTAAAACGAGTAACTTTGGCATTGGATGCCAAATGGGCAATAGGCCGCTACTTAATGGGTAGTAAATGTAACAGCCTATTAATTTAGGTGGCAGGAACTCCATACAAAAGAAAATTAAGAAAGACTCATATTTATTTAATGGTCTAACCAGATATAATTGCAGTAAGACATCTTCTCTGGTTCTCAAATTCTCTGGTATTAAAGGCCAACATACAACACGCCTTCCTAATCACTTCTGGACCTTCTTTGTGTACAAGGATCCCCAAGTCCTTATAAGCAACAACATTTCCTATTCTTTCACCTTTTACAAAATACAGTTTTTTCTCAGTTATTCGCCAAAATGGATTACTTAACATGTTCCACACAATATTCCACCCGCAATGATCTTGCCCACACACTTGGTTTGTCTATGGCCCTAAACTGTTGGGATCACAGCAGAGCCAGCGATCAATTGATTTTCCTTCGGACATAAAGGGATCTGGGATTAGTGCAGGAAAATTGTGTAAAATGGTGCAGCAGGCATGAGGGGCCATGTTTCTTGCATGACATTATAAAACCAGTGCAGGCTGTCTAACAATGAACACTGGGTTATACAGGCCCTTTGTTTCTTGCTTACTTGAATGTTCTACCTAGATAAGTTGCCAAAAAAGAAACAACAGAATATTTCCTTGGCTATTTGGATTAACTCCAAAATAAGTACCCATTCAGCTTAAACTACAGAAGGAACTTGCTTGCTGGGTTGATTTAGCCCCCTTGTAGAATATACTCACTTTGTTCACCACAGTTCCTCCACTGTTTCACTGTTGGAAGTAACTGGACTCCATATTAGAAAATGGAGTCCTCACTTTTAGTTTAGTTTAGAGATATATTTTGGAAACAGGTCCTTCGGCCACCGAGTCCGCATCGACCAGTGATCCCCGCACATTAACACTATCCTACACATACTGGGGACATGTTACCAAGCCAATTAACCTACATACCTGTACGTCTTTGGAGTGTGGGAGGAAACCGAAGATCTCGGAGAAAACCCACGTGGTCACGGGGAGAATGTACAAGCTCCGTACAGACACCACCTTTAGTCAGAATCGAACCCGGGTCTCCGGCGCTGCAAGCGTTGTAAGGCAGCAACTCTACCGCTACGCAACTATAGAACGAACAGTCCAAACTGCATTAGAAGTTGTATCTGTGACGATGCATTCCAAAAAAATAATCCCACACTCCAAAGACGTACAAACCTGTAGGCCATGATTGGCTTTGTATAAATGTAAATTGTCCCTAGTGTGTGGAGGGTGGCGTTAATATGCAGAGATCACTGGTCGGTGTGGACTGTGTGGGGTAAAGGGCCTGTTACTGCACTGTATTTCTAACTAAACTAAACTGTACAATGTGCTGGAGTAAGTCAGCGGGTCAGGCAGCATTGCGGGAGAACATGGATAGGTATCATTTTGGGTTGGGATCTTTCTTTAAACTGATTGTAGTGGGGGCAAGAACACAGGAGGAGAGGAGGGGCAGGACAAAGCCTGGCAGGTATTAGGTAGATTTTGCTCGGAATGTACCTTGTTCTCAGTTATATGGCGCTTTGTTTTGCAGGCAAAGCGGGCAGTCCAGAGAGGAGCAACAGCTGTCATCTTTGATGTGTCTGAAAATCCAGATGCCATTGACCAGGTATGAGATGCATCCTCACGGCTGCCCTATGCATTGTTGCATGGACAATATAGATGCTGAAAGAACAAGCAGATAGGCTCACTCCAGTGAGATTTGACTCCCATGATTGCTCTGTTATTTGGGGAAGCTTGATGTGAAATGGGTGATGGTGGCCTGGCAGTCTATTTTATCTTTCTGTGGATTTTCAGCCCTATTCAAGCAACATTTATGTGCAGGTCTGATGATAACACACGTTCATTGATCTCAGTGGGACAGGCAGCATCTCTGGAGAGAAGGAATGGGTGATGTTTTGGGTCGAGACTGAAGAAGAGTCTTGACCCGAAACATCACCCATTCCTTCTCTCCAGAGATGTTGCCTGTCCCGCTGAGATACTCCAGCATTTTGTGTCTCCCTTCAATTTAAACCAGCATCTGCAGTTATTTCCTACATACATTAATCTATGTTTTTTCTGAAGTAGTTTAGTTTAATTTCGTTTAGTTTAGAGATCTCTCTATCGGGTAGCGCCATCGAGGGTGGCAGCCTTACCAACAGCTGTCTGTCCTTTCATCCTTTCTGTTATTTTCAGTCTGTCTGAAAGTTTGTTTCTGCAGGTCTTTTAGTATTTTTAATGAGGGTGGGGGAAACCGTTTTCTCAGTCACTTCCTGGTCAAGGATGCGTCTTTTCTCTGAGCCGCATCTTCACCCCCCCCTCTCGCTGCCTACCATCTTGGCGCGGCATTTCATGCCGGAGACCAGCCAGAGCTTCAGCGGCGGCGCAGCACTGGATTCCATCGCAGAGTGGGCGTTGCCTTACCAGGATCACCGTGTTGGAGCTCCGGAGTGTTGGGCCTGCTGTTTAACACCATGGAGCTGTGGTTTGCGGAGATTCCAGCCGCGGACGACGCTGACTTTAGACATCGTGGAGTTCTGGGATCTTTTGCCGGGAGTGAATCACCGCCCAGCTCGGCCTGTGGACTTCGGAAGCCGCGGTCTCTGGTAGGAAGTGGCCGATTCGGAAACTCCAAGCCGCTGAGAGTGTTCTCCGTTCCGATGCTGGAGTTCCGATCATCCCGGCGAGAGGGCCTGACGGTCCCGACCACGGGTGAACAGCGAGGAAGATGACTGAACTTTATTGCCTTCCCTCACAGTGGGAAACGTTGATTCCGCTGTGTGGAGATGCCCATGTTAAACTCTATCGTGTATTGTGCTCTTTTTTATTCCTATGGCTGTACGGTAACTCAATTGCACTGTACCAACTAGTGCATGTGATAATAAATGTCTCTTGAACTCTCTTGAACTCTTGACATATAGCAGGGAACAGTCTATTGTTATATGGTTATAGTCTGTTCAGCCCACTGACCAGCGATCCCTACACACTAACACTATCCTACACACACTAGGGACAATTTACATTTATGCCAAGCCAATTAGCCTATGTACCTGTACATATTTGGAGTGTGGGAGGAAACTGAAGATCTCAGAGAAAACCCACGCAGTTCACGGGGAGAACATACAAACTCTGCCCCGTAGTCTGGGTGAACCTGGGTCTCTGGCGCTGTAAGGCAGTAGCTCTACCGACTTTTACCACCAGATTGAAGAACAGCTTCTTTCCTGCTGTTATCATTCAAGTCAAGTCAAGTCAAGTTTATTTGTCACATACACATACGAGATGTGCAGTGAAATGAAAGTGGCAATGCTCGCGGACTTTTGTGCAAAAGACAAACAACAAAACAACCAAACAAATTATAAACACAATCATAACACACATATTCTTTTACATGATAAATAATGGAAGGAAAAACGTTCAGTAGAGTTAGTCCCTGGTGAGATAGGCGTTTACAGTCCGAATTGCCTCTGGGAAGAAACTCCTTCTCAACCTCTCCGGGGTTGAGCAATAGAGTGATATAGCATGGAAACAGGCCCTTTGGCTCAATCTTCCCACACCAGCCAACATGTCCCAGCTACACTACTACAACCTCCCTGCATTTGGACCATATCCCTCCAAACCTGTACTATCATAGAAACATAGAAAATAGGTGCAGGAGTAGGCCATTCGGCACTTCGAGCCTGCACCGCCATTCAATATGATCATGGCTGATCATCCAACTCAGTATCCTGTACCTGCCTTCTCTCCATACCCCCTGATCCCTTTAGCCACAAGGGCCACATCTAACTCCCTCTTAAATATAGCCAATGAACTGGCCTCAACTACCTTCTGTGGCAGAGAATTCCGGAGATTCACCACTCTCTGTGTGAAAAATGTTTTCCTCATCTCGGTCCTAAAAGATTTCCCCCTTATCCTTAAACTGTGACCCCTTGTTCTGGACTTCCCCAACATCGGGAACAATATCCATGTTCCTGTCTAACTGTTTCTTAAACATTGGGATAGTAGTCCCTGCCTCAACTCCCACCTCTGGCAGCTTGTTCCATACACCCACCACCCTCACAGATTTATATGTGAGGCATGAAGTTCCCAATCTTCTAATCGAACCCCTGCTGCCAACACTTTTTTTATCTGCTCTTTCTCTAAAGATAGTTCACTCCATTTATTTTGGCTTTTACACCACCTGTTCTACTCATGTCTGGCATGATTTGCCTGTATAACACCCAAAACAATATTTCTTGGGACACGTGATCAATAATAACAGCGGTACAAATAATAAACCAATGGTGAAAGTGATTTAATTTCTGACCCACACGGTCGTATTGTTAACATTGCTGATGTAACCCGTTCATTCTGATTGTGTTGGCTAATTTTTTTTGCCATTTCACTGTACATGTTGGCATATTTGTGGGAGAGTCTAGAACTGGAGATCATAGAATTAAAGGATGTTATTTTAGGAAGAAGATGAGGAGAAATTAATTTTATCAGAGGGTGGTGAATCTGTGGAATTCTTTGCCACAGAAGGCTGTGGACGCCGTCTGGATTATGTAAGGCAGAGATAGATAGATTGATTAGTGCAGGTGTCAGAGGTTATGGGGAGAAGGTAGGGGAATGGGGTTAGGAGGGAGAGATAGATCAATCATGATTGAATGATGGTGTAGTCTTGATGGGCCGAATGGCCTGATTCCACTCCTATCCCTTATGACCTGATTTTGCATCATAGTCTCTTGCCCTGCTAATGTGCTGCAAATGCTGTCTAACCAGGCTGATGTCCTTTTTGTTTTTCAGTTAAATCAGGGCTCGGAGGACCCATTGAAACGGCCTGTGGTTTATGTCAAGGGTGTTGACGCAGCAAGATTAATGAACATTGTTAACAAGCAGAAAGTGGCAAGGGCACGGATCCAACACCGGCCACCACGGGTAAGCACGAGGGAACTATTTCAGTTCCACCATTGAAGTCACCTTTCAAATTAAAGTGTACTGATCTTGGATTATGTCCCCAAGATCAATATTAATGCACGTTGGTCAATAGTGGGATATATAAAACAGAGCAAGCCAGGTCGTAGACTATGCAATCTATTCGTCCTGGACTCTAATCTCCTGATGTAAAGATTTGAGATAAATTCTATTTGTTTCTTAAACCAAAGAGCTACCATCCACCACACAACTCCGGCTCAGACCCACGACTTCCAATAGGTCATCTCTTATGTCAGGAACTTCCCATTCTTAATTCTTCACTACCACTAATCTATTTCATCAGCTGGATCATGAGTGACTGCTGAGAAGATTTCAGGATGAAATGGACATGGAAGTTCTTGAAACTGATGTTATACCTGGTTTAAAAGCTAGAGATTATTGTTTTACACTGTATGGCACTGTAGCAATTCAATTCTTTAATTCTTCCTTGGAACAAGGATTATTCATGGCAGATTGATGGTGTTATAGAAAGAGCAGAGGGTGAAGAATATTGGAACAGGCCACTCAAATAATTGAATCAGTGACCCGGGATGGCATACATTGTGCAAAGAGACTCAACATTTACAAAGTTTATGGGGAATCAAAACAAGAGGACTTCTGTGTAAGGTGAGATGGGCAGGATTTAATATGAACCTGAGAGGCAACGTTTTCACTTCGAGGGTGGTGGATGGAACAAACTGCCAGAGGAGCTGGTTGAGGCAGATATTATTACAACATTTAGCATTGAAACATAGCACAGAAACAGGTCCTTTGGCCCACCGAGTCCATGCCGACCATCGCTCATCCGCTCACACTAGTTGTATGTTTTCGAGCTTTCCCATCCACTCCCAGTGCACTGGGGGCAACTTACAGAGGCCCATAACGCACACGCCCATGCATCTTTGGGGTATGGGAGCAAAGTGAAGTATCCGGAGGAAACCCACGCGGTCATAGGGAGAACGTGCAAACTTCACACAGAGAGCATCTGAGGTCTGGATCAAACCTGGGTCTCTGGCTGTGTGCGGCAGCAGCTCTACCACTGCACCACTCTTTAAAAGACCCTTGGACAGCTACATAAATAGGAGGGACAGAGGAATAGGAGCCAAATGCAGACGAATGGGACTAGCTTAGATGGGGTCAGAATGGACGAGGTGGGCCAAAGGGCCTGTTTCTGTGCTTTATGACTCTGACTGCAACAGATAAATCCGAAACATGAATGAAAAAGCTCATTAGAATTCTTTTCAATTCTTAAATTTGCATGGAAGTGTCTCTTTTAAAAGACGAATTGTAAATTCATATTTAGCTATAGTTCAAGTCTCCTGATTAACGTTGAAGCAAAAGTTTGAAGTAGATGGTTATGGTGTAAAAGAAAATGCACAATAACCTATAGAGGAGGATAGAAATACAAATCGAAATGGTCCCGGACATTCCATTGTGAATTAAACCCCTTCTTCGTATGTGGAGTCTTACAGGCTTCATTAAACAGGTGAAGTAAAAGAACAAGGTCCTTAGATATTCAGCTGACACCCTCAATGTAAGAGAAATGCCAGTTCATTAATCTTACCAGTTTTAATCGTGAATTATTTATCACTCAATGTATTTGTAATAATATTTTTACAGAGATTTAATTTCATGTCTTTTGTATCTATACCTTTTAGCAATAGCCATGTCAGAATTGAGGCAATGTTTTTTTGTTATTATCTTTATGCTGCATTCTTCTTCTTTGAATTCAAAAATATATTTCCTTCACCCCACTAACCTCCTCATCTTTCACCCCAACAGCCCCTGTATCGGAGTTCCCCCAGTCTTCACCTTTCACCCCACCAGCCCCTGCATCCAACACATAATCCTCCAACATTTTCGCCATCCCCAGCGGGAACCCACCCACTAGTCACATCTTCCCCTCTCCACACCTTTGCACCTTCCTCAGAGACCGCTCCCTCTGCAACTTATCCCTTCCCACCCAAACCACCCCCTCCCAGGTACTTTCCCCAACCCAGTTAAATCTACCTCATCCACTGTACCTGATGTGGGCTTCTGTGCATCAGCAAGACCAAACATAGGCTCGGCGACACTTTTGCTGAACACCTTTGCACGGTCCTCCGAGGCCTTTGAGATCTCCCGGTTGCCAGCCATTTCATCTCCCCTGCCCATTCCCTTACTGACCTCTCTGTCCAGGGCCTCCTCCATTCCCACAGGTAGGCCACATGCATAATGGAGGAACAGCACCTCATGCTTAGGTAGCTTACAAGGGTGGCGCTGCGGTAGAGTTGCTGCCTTACAGCGCTTGCAGCGCCGGGGACCCGGGGTTGATCCCAACTACAGGTATTGGCTGTACGGAGTTTGTAGTTCTCCCTGTGACCCCGTGAGTTTTCTCCAAGATCTTCAGTTTCCCCCCACACTCCAAAGACGTATAGGTTTGTAGATTAGTTGGCTTGGTGTATGTGTAAATTGTCCCTAGTGTGTGTCGGAAAGAGTTGATATGCGGGGATCGCTGGTCGTTGTGGACTTGGTGGGCCGAAGGGCCTGTTTCCGCATTGTATCTCCCGCTCTGGCATCGGGGAAATCATCCTGCGGGCTGCGAGTTTGACACCCCTGCTCTAAACTGAACTAAACTAAACTAAACCCACCAGAATGAACATTAAATTCTCTCATTTTAAGTAACTTCTACTAAGTCTCCCCTCCTCCACTGCCCCCCTTCCTCGACCCTAGCCCTGTAACCAGTTCTGCAGATCTCCACATTGTTTCCTGTTTGCCATAACACCGAGCCAGCATGGACCTACCAGGACACCATCCTGTCTGAGGCCATGTGTGGCCAGCCGGCCCTAATTAGTCCTGATCTTTTCTCGCCTCCAATCTTCACCACCCCTTCACCCTCTCCCTACTTTCAGTGTAAAGAACGGTCCCGACCTGAAACGTCACCTATCCCTTTTTCTCCAGAGATACCGCCTGACCCGCTGAGTTACTCCAGCACTCTCTTTGTGTCTCTCTTTGGTATAAACCAGCATCTGCAGTCCTCTGTATCTAGATATTTATTTGGGTTTGAAGTACTGTACTATTTCATTGTCTCCCGACATGTGTTTCTCACATTTTTCACGACAAAATTATTTGAATAGGTGGAAGAGTAGGCATGAAGATATACTGTGGCGCTCCCTGGTGGTCAGCCAGGAGCGGTGCGAACCCTCGGATCTCGGGGTTGGGTCACATGACTTAGTTTGGCGGTTGGTGGGGTCCCTGGGAATATATATCTCAGCTCGGGAACGCATGTGTCCCTCGTTGTGGTTTTGGGAGCTGCATAGTGCATTACAATTAGAGAATTCTCTACTTGACACTCATATCCTGCTTCAATGCCTTCTATAAGCTGGTTTTACTGTCACCTCTATTGAGGTCTTTGCTGTGCCTGTGTACTGTTTTGCCACAGGCTCTGTAGACTGGCTTGATTGATGTGGAATTTCAGATCAAAAGAATATTTTTACTGGATAGTGAAACATTGCCAAATGGCTGCTGGCGACGGCAGTCCGGGCTTTTCTAGTCACAACCATAAATGAATATTAGCAGCAGAAAAGCTGTATTTTAATCAAGATATACGTTTACACGTGTAAAGAACTTTAAGAAGCGTAGCTCAGGACTCAAAATCTAGAAGTCTCTCATTTTGTGGTGTAGTATTTTTGTGGTGTCGTGTACTTGGAAGGTGTGGGTGATTTTTTTAGTGGTTTACAGCAATACCTTACACTGAGAACATTCCAAAAACATCCCTGGCATCTTTTAATTAAATTAAAGAATTAAAGGATGTTGCTTTAGGAAAATGGGAAGGAATTTCTTTAGGCAGAGGGTGATGAATCTGTGGAATTCCTTGCCACAGAAGGCTGTGGAGGCCGTCAATGGATACCCCCTCCGAAGACTACGGAAAGCAGGCCTCCCCACCACACATCTACGGACTTTTTACAGGGGGACTGTCGAGAGCACACTGACATACGGCATCACTTCCTGGTTCGGGAGCTGCAAGGCGTACGAACGGCACCAACTGGACAGGATAGTGAAGACCGCAAGCAGGATTATTGGTGCTCCACTCCCCTTCCTGCTGGACATATACAAGAAGAGATGCATCAACAGAGCCATCTCCATCATCAAAGACCCTTACCACCCATCGCATGACTTTTTCACCATCCTCCCATCTGGGAAGAGGTACAGGAGCATCAGCTGCAAAACCAGCAGGATGCTCCTCAGCTTCTTCCCACAGGCTATAAGACTGTTAAATGAACTTTCCCCCCTGCCAAGTATCGCGCACAAACCCCCCACACTGCAGCAGAGCCACTGTTGTGCCGCTGCCGGTCGGAACGGCTGTTGAATGTTATTGAATGTTATTAGAGGGTTAAATTGTTCATGACATGTATTTTAATTTTAATTGCTATTTATTTTTGTAACGAAAAACTGAATGGACACTGGTTGAGAAACGTTTTTTTGTTTCCTCTGAGTATGCGAATACTCAGGAAATGACAATAAAGATTTACAATTACAATTTTTAAGGCAGAGATAGATAGATTATTGATTAGTATGGATGCCAAGGGTTATGGGGAGAAGGCAGGAGAATGGGGTTTGGAGGGAGAGATAGATCAGCCATGTTTGCATGGCGGAGTAACTTAGAAACATAGAAAATAGGCGCAGGAGGAGATCATTCGGCCCTTCGAGCCAGCATTGCCATTCATTGTGATCATGGCTGAACTTGATGGGTCGAATGGCCTAATTCGGCTCCAATGTGACCTTATGACCTTTCATGTGGTGTATAAGCCTATAGGATTTAAATTGCAAGTAATATTGCTGAACAAAATGGGGCAATTAGAAAGTACAAATAATTGGTAGTGTTTGGGAAAAGCTTCCTGCACTATAATGATCCAATAATTCAAATGTCTTAAAAAAAACTATGAGTGCCATCACACTAAATCATATTGAGTCTGAAGAAGGGCCTCGACACGAAAACATCACCTATTCCTTTTCTCCAGAGATGCTGCCTGTCCTGCTGAGTTACTCCAGCTTTTTGTGTCTTTTTTTAGTTAAAAGCAGCATCTGCAGTTCTTTCCTACACATATGGAAGCCCTAGTGGGTTGCTGGAAACTGACCTTAAAATCAGATCAATGCCTTTCACCTTCTGATGCCATCAAATGTTGACAGTGTGAATTGAAATTCAGCAGCAAGTACCAATCTCTTGAAAAAGGTTTCCATAATCGATTAACCATGACACACATCAGCACTGCTAATACCCACAGATGAAATATTAATAGTAAGATTAAACGAGAACTTACCAGTTTGAAGTTTGATCTTTATTTTATGAGGGGTTACGATGAGGAATTACGTGAAGACCCTGCCAGCACGCGTGCGCGACATTCTTCAAAGCAGCGGTGTGGAATCACAGAAAATAGTAATTGAAGTAAACATAGTAAAGACAAGGAGAACTAAGATACCAGATGACCTTTATAATTGAGGGCGGGAGCGGAGAGCACGTAATCCCTCATCGTACCTCCTCATAAAATAAAGATCAAACTTCAAACTGGTAAGTTCTCATTTAATCTTACTATTTTACTTCGGAGTCACGTGATTGACTACGTGAAGATTTTAAAGCTCTGTGATTTCAAGCCGTGGAACAGTCCATGCTTCACTCACTGCCAAAGTCATTCAAGGGAGGAAGTATGTTATTGTATTCAGACATACATCCAATTCAGGCAATAACAATTTATTTTAACAAAATAATCCTCCCTAGGGCTAAATATATTGTAGAATTCAAACTTGATTCTGCAATACCACAGGTTTGGTTATTGGCTTATTATAAAGAATTGGAAGGTCTTTCTCTTGACCATCCTGCTGTAGCCAGGATATGGTCCATAGGCACTTCCTTGTCTCTAGCTGCCGGTGTTGCTGTTGCCCTTGTGGATAGAAACTTAAGATGTCAGTATCCACCCCAGCAGCTCCCAAGCCTGTCTGAGCCATCTAGCGATGGTTAGTGCTGATACCCGGCCATTAGGCTGTTTATGGCTGCCCATAGTGCTAATTTACTTCCTCTTAAGTTTTAGTAATTTTAAGGTATAATTGAAGGTGTGTCATTACACATAGTCAGGTGTCAGTTGGGTATATCTGGAATTCCAAATTTTGTCCTGATGATCATAGTCTATCTTGTTTAACAAGCTCTAATATGCGAAGCTATCTTTTCTGGAGATGCCATCATATATCCCAGTCTCAGTTTAAGTAGAAACTGGACCCCTAGAGCTGAAACCAGTACTATCAGCATACTGTTTTTAAATGTCATTCCCCCCCCCCCCAGGGACAGGGACATTGCTGGTGCCCCTACCAATGTTAGTACAACACTGACGTCCCAGATCTGGGAGTACCGCACTCTAGGAGGGTTGGTGTTGAAAACAATCCTCATAAGTTTGACAACTAGAGGGTGAGATCCCATGGAGAGTTGTCGTGGCGCCTGCCACCAGCAAGCTGACAGGGCACTCCTGCATAATTATAGTGCTGCAGCTCAGTCCTTCATCTACATGAAGGCTGGATAGGAATTCCCAGGACGTTGGTGGTTGTCGCTGTATTATACGCTACACCAGTCTTTGTTGGTTCTTGATAGGCTGCCGTGATCATGCTCATGGTCCTGTCCGCCAGCCCAGATCTAGCATGGTGGGCTATGGTTCAGAGACTATGTCCGAGACCACAGGGATCCATGGCTGTGTAGGCCAATCAGGTACTTTCAAGACACTTGATGTTGAGTCCATCTGTGTTTTTGCTTAGGATCCGACTGATGAGGGAGGAGGGAAAAACATTGTAAACAATTATTCCGCATTAAGTGAGTAATGCCCATTGCTGCTGCCCCAAGTGTGGTTCACAAGAGGCATATGTTGGTAACTGGTGATTGGGTCTAGATGCAAATGGATCGATACCTGGTGTCCCTCTTTTGGTAATATCAGCACCCTTTGTCCAACAGCCATTCAATGCTGTCATTGAATTTTCATGACCTGGTGTGTGGCTCAGTATTGAGCTTACCTGGTAGGTAAGTTTGCTGATATCCAAATATGTATGTTAACACACCATAGCCAAATATATTGGCCAGATTGACACATGGTATCGATCTTTTCTCCCATATGATTAATATATGCCACCACTGTGATATTATCAATTCGTAGGCGGACATGCAGTAGGCTTTTAGCCCATAAAACGCACCCAACATCAGTGTTTTTAGTAATTAATTATTTTGTAGGTTTATCCAAGTCTGATTTACTATTTGGCAATGTTACAGACATATGGATAACGTTAATTGTAAATCCCAGAAAGTCCAGTTGTGGATGCCGTCGACTTAGATTTATCTGGATGGAGATGACCCCAGAGTTTCACCCTATGTTTGGTAGCTAAAACTGCTGATTTAGCTAGATCCAGGGTTTTTCCCCCACAAATGATATATCATCAAGATATGCCATGACAATATGTTTTTGTTTCTAATATTGCCAAGGCCAGTTTTAATATCTTGGTGAAAAGTCTTGGGTCTGAAGTTAGCCCATTAGGCAACGCTATGCCCTGCCATTGTTGCCCCATCCAGTTAAATTTTAGGTATCGACAATGATCCCTCCATGTCTCCCAAAACAAGTGTAATATTCCCCCTGTTAGTACAGGTCATACACCTTTGTGTTCTGGAAGGAACCAGATCCACCTACTTACCTGGTTGCTGGTGGTACGTCCCTTTCTTCAATTTCTGCCTCTTCTGCGAAGAGGCGCTGGAGTGCGGGGCTGGCACATTTTCCATGAGGGTCGCTCTGGGCCTTGGCCTGAAAGGACCTTCGTGGTGCTGTGCGGCCCTCATGCTTTCACCAGCGTCCTGGTGTTGATACCTGCTGGTACCTGTTGCTGAGCCCGATGGCTTTAATCTCTTTGTCGAGCTTTTCTCTGTACCATCGTCTGGGCGAGCAACCAATGATATGCCCGCTGTCAGAAGTTTTGAAATCTTCTGTAGTTTGCCCTCCCACTGTACCCCCAGATCGCATTGTTTGCTGCAGGCATTTTTAAAACGAAGTAAAGTTCACAGGAGGCCTATACTTCTGCGTAATTTTGTTGCCTGTTCCTGCAGAAGATGGAAGTACAGGTAGTCGATGCTGGCCGCCAGCCTGGTCTATAATGGTACTTTTCGTTGATCCGTAATTTTGGTGATCACTCCCAGTAGCACCTTAGGATTCTGCACCCCCTGCACACTGCCGTTTTCTTCAGCCAATGCCCCCTTCATCCGGACCAGCCCAGCCCTGGTCCACAACGCATTCCTCTATCGAGGGAGATGCATTATTTTACAGCCCTCGATAAGGTGCTGTTGTGGGAGTGCGAAGACTCCCATAGTGAGCTTGCTCCATCTCCCGGAGCAAGTCACGGGCGGATCTTTGCTGCACTCAGGCAGCGAGCCCCTTCGGCCGGACTCAGATGAGTATGATCAGCTGGGCTGAATCCTGCTGGGCTTTGCCTCCAGCCTGCTGCGCTGCTTTGAGCTTTACGACTCATGGCGCTGGATTCAGCTTGGAGTCGGTAAGTGGACCTTAGTAACCACGCCAATGGTCACTTCCACTGCCCTTAGGCAGTGCGTCCTTCTGGCCAGACTCCCTGAGTCTATCGGCCGTACCGACTCCTGCCTGCCTGCAGCCCGCTGTGTTGTCTCCAGGTATACAGCTCGCGGTGCTGGGCTCAGCCTGCGCCGGTCGTACCCGGCTGTCGGCTGTCGGAACCTTCCTAGTTCCCCGCAGCCTGCGGTCCTGGAGCCGCTGGTAGCTCGTGGCTGTCGGCTGCCGGGACCTACCTGGTTCCCCGCGGCAGCCTGTGGTCCAGGTCCGTTTTTTCTTCCCCTTGTCCAACGTGCTGTAACATAAAGCACAGCAAGGGCTTCAGCTTCAATTTTTCCTTACCTCAGAATCAGAATCAGAATCAGAATCAGAATCAATTTATTTGTCATTTGGACCCCTGGAGGTCCAAACGAAATGCCGTTTCTGCAGCCATACATTACACACAAATAGACCCCAGACACAACATAATTACATTTAACATAAACATCCATCACATAACTGTGATGGAAGGCCAAATAAACGTATCTCTCCACTGCACTCTCCCCCCCCCCCCCGATGTCAGAGTCAAAGTCATAGCCCCCGGCTGGCGATGGCGATTGTCCCGCGGCCATTAAAGCCACGCCGGGTGGTGCGAGGTCGCACACCGGGTCTTGGTGTTAGAGCCCCCGGTGTGCGCTCGCAGAGTCCGCGGCCATTCCAGCCGCGCGGGGCAGCGGTGCTAGGCCCCGCTCCAGGAGCTCTTCGACCCCGCAACTCGGGCGGGAGAAGTCGCCGCCGCAGAAGCCCCGAAAAGCGGTCTCCCCCCAGGGAGCCGTGGGCTCGGCGCCGTCGTCCACAGACCTGTAGAGAGCCTCCGACTCTCCGGCAGCAGCAGCAGCAGCAGCAGCAGCAACAGCATCAGCAGCAGCAACAGCATCAGCAGCAGCAGCAACAGCACCAGCAGCAGCAGCGCTCCTCCACCGCTCCGGACTCGGCCAGCTCCGCGACGGTGAGGTGAGTCGACACCTGAGTCCCCGGTCTCTTCCTGTTGGAGGCCGCTCCTCGTTGCGGCCTCAACGACGACTGAGACCCGACGAGAAAAGGTCGGGTCTCAGTGCAGGGAGAGATTCAAAAAGTTTCCCCCCCCCCCCCCCACCCCCCCCCCCCCCCCACACACACACCCCCCAACATAAAATAACAAACACTACATAAAAACACAGACAAAAAATAATAAAAACGCGGACAGGCTGCAGAGGCCGCTGCTGGCCAGAGCCGCGCCGCCTACCTGTGTAGGTCCGTTTGAATTTTTCCCGCGGGAGCGCTTCACCCCCGCCTGTCGCTGTTGCACTGCGTGAGACGCAATGTCGCGCACGCGTGCTGGCGGGGTCTTCACGTAGTCACTCACGTGACTCCGAAGTAAAATGTGGGATTCCTGTATTACCTGAACTAGGAAAGGGGGCAATGTGGCTAACATGCATTATGGTGACTGCGCTTGCCCGAACTCGGAGCCTCTTGAATCAGAAGATTTGATTCAAATTTAGTCTGACACTCCATGAAGATTAGTTCAGTTCAGTTTTGTTTATTGACACGAGTGTGAAGTTTTTTGTTGTGTGCTAATCAATCGCGGGACCCCCACGCGGGTTCATTTGGGGCTTTACCTGGGGGCATGAAGGGGTCATAAATAACATATCCATAGCGGGAGTGCAGAGAAGGTTCACCAGACTGATTCCTGGGATGTCAGGACTGTCTTATGAAGAAAGACTGGATAGACTTGGTTTATACTCTCTGGAATTTAGGAGATTGAGAGAGATCTTATAGAAACTTACAAAATTCTTAAGGGGTTGGACTGGCTAGATGCAGGAAGATTGTTCCCGATGTTGGGGAAGTCCAGGACAAGGGGTCACCGCTTAAGGATAAGGGGGAAATCCTTTAAAACCGAGATAAGAAGAACTTTTTTCACACAGAGAGTGGTGAATATCTGGATCTCTCTGCCACAGAGGGTAGTCGAGGCCAGTGCATTGGCTATATTTAAGAGGGAGTTAGATGTGGCTCTTGTGGCTAAGGGGATCAGAGGGTATGGAGAGAAGGCAGGTACGGGATACTGAGTTGGATGATCAGCCATGATCATATTGAATGGCGGTGCAGGCTCGAAGGGCCGAATGGCCTACTCCTGCACTTAATTTCTATGTTTCTATTATTATCTGAATGGTGTCAGATTAGGGAAAGGGGAGGTGCAACAAGACCTTAGGGAAAGGGGAGGTGCAACGAGACTTAGGTGCCCTTTCTACAGTGGCCTCCATAATGTTTGGGACAAAGACTCCTCATTTATTTATTTTCCTCTGTATTCCACAATTTGAGATTTGTAATAGAAAAAATCACATGTGGTTAAAGTGCACATTGTCAGATTTTACTAGAGGCCATATTTATATATTTTGGTTTCACCATGTAGAAATTACAGCAGTGTTTATCCATAGTCCCCTCATTTCAGGGTACCATAATGTTTGGGACACAGCAATGTCATGTTTAGTATTTTGTTGCATATCTTTTGCATGCAATGACTGCTTGAAATCTGCGATTCATGGACATCACCAGTTGCTGGGTGTCTTCTCTGGTGATGCTCTGCCAGGCCTGTATTGCAGCCATCTTTAGCTTATGCTTGTTTTGGGGCTAGTACCCCTCAGTTTTCTCTTCAGCATATAAAAGGCATGCTCAATTGGGTACAGATCGGGTGATTGACTTGGCCACTCAAGAATTGACCATTTGTTTGCTTTAAAAAACTGCTTTGCTGCATTAGCAGTATGTTTGGGATCATTGTCTTGCTGTAGAGTTAATAGCCGGCCAATGAGTTTTGAGGCATTTGTTTGAACTTGAGCAGATAGGAGTAGGCCTTCAAGCCAATGAATATGATCATGGTTGATCATCTATAATCAGTACCCTGTTCCTGCTTTTTCCCCATATCCCTTGATTCCTTTAGCCCTAAGAGCTGGTGGATGTTAATTTGTGTTTATTGTGTGGTTTTGTCATTTTTACTATATGTAGGACTGCAAGGCAACAACATTTTGTTCAGACCGCAACGACTGAATAACAATAAAGGCTACTTTGACTTTGACTTTGAAATCTAACTCTCTCTTGAAACCATCAAGTGAATTAACCTCCACTGCCTTCTGTGGCAGATAATTCCACAGATTCACAACTATCTGGGTGTAAAAGTATTTCCTCATCTCAGTCCTAAATGGCCTCCCCCTTATTCTTAAACTGTGACCCCTGGCTCTGGACTCCCCCAACATTGGGAACATTTTTCCTGCATCTAGCCTGTCCAATTATTTTAGAATTTTTAATGTTTCTATAAGATCCTTCTAAATTCCAGTGAATACAAGCCTAGTCAACCCATTCTTTCATCGATACACCTTGTTTAGAATTGTTTACTATATTTAAGACAGAGCTTGGTGGTAATCAATGGATGTGGGAAGAGTAAGCAATAGATCGTTCGTGATCTAATTGAATTCCACATTGGGTACAGGAGGCCGAATGGATATTCCTGATCCTCTAATTTAAGTTGATATGTTTAAACATCTGTGGCACAGTTCTTCATAGTTCCCGTCCAAATCCCTTCCACTCCATGATCAACCCACCTTTTGACCAACTTGTCCTCCAAATTTAAGCCTTCACTGTAAATAACGGAAGGAATTCATTGGCGTTTATGAGATGAGAGGTTTCAAGGAGATAAGTGGGAGAATTATGTTTTCACTAGCGGGAGAGTCTAGGACTAGAGGTCATAGCCTCAGAATTAAAGGACGTTCTTTTAGGAAGGAGATGAGGAGAATTTTCTTGAGTCAGAGGGTGGTGAATCTGTGGAATTCTTTGCCACAGAAAGCTGTGGAGGCCAAGTGAGTGGATATTTTTAAGGCAGAGATAGTTGATTAGTATGGGTGTCAGGGTTTATGGGGAGAAGGCAGGAGAATGGGGTTATGAGGGAGAGATAGATCAGCCATGATTGAATGGCAGAGTAGACTTGATGGGCTGAATGGCCAAATTCTACTATTCCTTATGATCTTAATGGGACAGATGGTATCGCTATCTGAGCCGCTATAGGTGAAGATGGGCTAAACCATCCCCTCCGATATCATTAGAAATATAAGTCGTATGAGAGGAGTGAAGTGTAAAGGCACTGTGTCCTCCTATCGTGCAAAACCACTTTTTGGATGCATGACATTTTGTTAATTAAACCACAGTTTTTCATCTTGGTATGATTTCCAGTAAAAGCAGTGATTCACGATTGAGATAAAACAGGTAGAGTTGGAACAATGGGTTTTGTACATCCCACACGGCAACATGAAGCACAAGACCAAAACATCTGAACATCTGTATATCTTGTGGTTTACAGAGGCAGAGAAGTGAATCGAAGGGCCAGAATAAAGCTGAGGTCCTGATCTGAACTGTGAGATTATCACTTTAATATTTCTGATTCAATGCGAGGGGCATGGCTGTGATGAAGGGCGCTGATGTAATTTTTATCAGCCTACTTTGAGATTTTTTTCAATTCAAGGCATGGTAAAATTCTGAGCCGGAACGAAGGCCATTTGGTCCATTATTCCTGGGCTGCTTCCTTGTTTGTGGAGTTTCGCTCATCAGGTCATGAAGAATAGGAATAGAATTAGGCCATTCAGCCCATCAAGTATACTACGCAATTCAATCATGGCTGATCTATCTCTCCCTCCAAACCCCATTCTCCTGCCTTCTCCCCATAACCTCGGACACCTGTACTAATCAAGTAAAGGCTCCATTGCCTCTTTGACACAAGGCATGCATTTGTTTCCTTTTCAACTATTTATTCTCTTATCTATTGAAGATCACCATCACAATCTGCTTCCACCACCTATTCAGGGTGTTTTCCCAGATCAAAGCAACTTCCTCCATAAAAATATTATCTTTATCTTCTTTCTGAATCATTAAGCAATCACCATAAATCTGTATGTTTTTTTACAATTTTCCTTTCAGTTGATGCAATTCCTCCTTAGTTACTCCATTGGAATCCTTCATTGATTTGCACACTATTAAATCTCACCTTAAACCTTGCCAAAATAAGAACAATTGAAACCTCTCCTTCATGAAAAAGAATCGCTGAGTGCCATTTGAAATGCTAGATAATTATCATTCCCTGCAGCAAAACAGAACAACATCTAAAGCACGATTGCATGGAGAGTAAGACTGATTATGCTGAGTTATTTTATCTGTGTATTCCATTTTGCCAACAGGTTGAATGGTAATTACAGTGTGTGCTGCCAAGCACGACTTCTCACTCAGCCCACTCCTATTAATAATTATCATTCACAGGTGTAGTCCGCTCGTAAAACAACAGATATAATAAACAAATTTGATGATTCATTTGAAATACGTTTTTGTTTTGGAAGAAGAAGTTTAGAAATAAGAATTTACAATAGACAATAGATGCAGGAGTAGGTCATTCAGACCTTCGAGCCAGCACCGCCATTCACTGTGATCATGGCTGATCATCCACAATCAGTACCCCGTTCCTGCCTTCCCTCCATATCCCTTGATTCCGCAATCTTTAAGAGAGTCAGAGAGAGAGAGACAGAGAGAGAGAGAGATATACACAGACAGAGACAGAGAGAGAGAGAGAGAGAGGGGGGGGGGGCAGAGAGAGACACAGACTAGAGAGAGACACAGACAGAGACAGAGAGAGACACACAGGGAGAGTGACACAGGGAGAGAGATACAGGGAGAGAGACAGGGAGAGAGACACATGGAGCGAGACAGGGGGAGAGAGAGCGACACAGAGAGAGACATAGAGAGAGAGAGAGAGAGAAGAGGCAGAGAGAGAGAAAGAGATAGACAGAAAGAGAGAATCAGAGAGAGAGAGACGGAGAGAGAGAGAGATGAAGAGACGGAGAGGGAAAGAGACGAAGAGGTGGGTCTGCTCCCCTAATGCATCCATTCCCATCCCGTAGCCTCCACTGGCATAGTCTTCGTGATCACCGCTAGCGGAGCCATTGTAACATCATCGGTTGAAGCTGGACATTTTAAATTCAGTCTTTTGAATTTTTTAAACTTTAATCAGTAATGTGAATCAGAATATGTAAAGATCTTGTGAAAGTTGGAATTTTTAAAGCTTTCATCACGAATAACGTGTCAAATATTGGGTGAAATCTTCAGTGAGGCTGATCGCTGCTAGCTGAGCCATTGTGACATCATCAGTTGACGCTGGTTGTTTTAATTTCAAAGTCTTTTGACTTTTTAAGACTTTTACTCAGTAATGAGTTGAGAATAAGTTGAGAAATAAAGCATAAAATGTTCAGTGAAGGTGATCTCTGCCTCGAGGGGAAAATTGTCAATCGGAATATGTAAAAATGTAATCGTTACCGTGTAGTGTTTTTGCAAAGATGTAAAGACAACCACATATACACACACATATATACACGTACAAGATCAGACTTTTAATAAGTGCTAGACCAAGTGGGACCCGTTGGATCCCGGCCCGTCAACGCATGGTTGTGGGGGGAGGGGATGGCCTGCGGCGTCACACGCACACTAACCACCCCCCACACACACAGGGTGGGAGGGTGGGGAGGGGGTGAGAGGGAGGGGGAAGTGGGGGAAGGTGGGGGAGAGGGGGGAAAGGGAGGGGAGGGAGGGGAGAGAGGGGAGGGGGGGGGAAGGAGAGAGAGAGGGGGGAGAGAGGGGAGGGGGGAGGGGAGGGGGGAGGATGTGGAGAGAGAGTAGAGGGGGAGAGAGGAGGGGAGAGAGGAGGGGGGAGAGAGGGGAGGGGGAGAGAGAAAGTGGGGAGAGAGGAGGGGTAGAGAGGAGGAGGAACGACTGCCTATGTCCTTGAGTCGAGGGGGGAGGTGAAGGGACAGGTGTTGCATTTCTTGCGGTTGCAACGGAAAGTGTCCGGGGAGGGGGTGGTGCGGGAGGGAAGGGAAGAATTGACAAGGGAGTTGCGGAGGAAGCGGTCTTTGCGGACGGCAGACATGGGGGGAGATGGGAAGATGTGGCGAGTGGTGGGGTCACGTTGGAGGTGGCGGAAATGGCGGAGGATTATTTGTTGTATTTGCCGGCTGGTGGGGTGAAAGGTGAGGACTAGGGGGACTCTGCCCTTGTTGCGAGTGCGGGGATGGGGAGAGAGAGCAGTGTTGCGGGGTATGGATGAGACCCTGGTGCGAGCCTCATCCATGGTGGAGGAGGGGAATCCCCATTCCCTGAAGAGCGATGCCCTGGTGTGGAACGTCTCATCCTGGGAACAGATGCGGCGTAGGCGGAGGAATTGGGAGGAGGGGATGCAGTCTTTACAGGGGGCAGGGTGGGAAGACGTGTAGTCCAGATAGCCATGTGAGTCAGTGGGTTTGTAGTGTATGTCGGTCAGAAGTCTGTCCCCTGCGATGGAGATGGTGAGGTCAAGGAATGGTAGGGAAGTGTCGGAGATGGACCAGGTGTATTGGAGTGCCAGATGGAAGTTGGTGGTGAAGTGGATGAAGTCAGGCAGTTGTGTGTGGGTGCAGGAGGTGGCAGCAAAGCAGTCGTCGATGTAGTGGAGGTAGAGGCCGGGGATGGGGCCCTGGTACGTATTGAACAAGGATTGTTCGACGTGCCCGACAAAATGGCAGGCGTAGCTGGGGCCCATGCGTGTGCCCATAGCTACGCCTTGTGTTTGGAGAAAATGGGAGGAGTCAAACGTAAAGTTGTTGAGGGTGAGGACCAACTCCGCTAGGCGGAGGAGAGTGTCGGTGGCTGGGTATAGGTTGCTCCTCTGGTCGAGGAAGAACCGGAGGGCTTTGAGGCCATCCTGGTGGGGGATGGAGGTGTAGAGTGACTGGACGTCCATGGTGAAGATGAGGGGGTGGGGGCCTAGAGAGTGGAATGCGCAAGGGCTCAACCAAAGGACTTCAGCGGCTTCAATCCAGAGCCGGGGGGGGGGGGGGGGGGGGAGAGAGGGGGGGGGGGGGAGGGGTCATCACAGAGGAGGGCTGATTCCCGAATGCTCCCGTTGGCGGCTGCAGGCTTAAGGGCCCAAGTACGTGGTGTGGGGGGGGGCGCACGTCAACCAGAGCATCAGCGGCTTCAATCCAGAGCTGGGGGGGGGGGGGATTGGATTGTGGCATCACTCGCAGCGCATAGAATATAGCGTGTGGTGTGCAGAGCCATCGTGACATGCCCATCTCGTTTATTTTCAAACATTTGTGAACATTTTCATAAATAACTCAAGAAATAAAGCTCATATTTTTCAGGTAAAATGATTTTGGACTCCCGGATAAAACTCTACAAGAATATGTAAAAAATTTACCGTACGGGCATCATTTTTTGGAGCATGTGTGATTATACACACACACATCCAAGATCAGACTTTTAATAGTTACTGGACCAAGTGGAAACCGTTGGGTCCCCTCAACGCATGGTTGCGGGGGTGGGGCGGCCTGCGGCATCACGCACACACTAACCACCCCCCTTGATACTATATTAATATTATTCATTGTCTCCTTTTACTCCATCCCCCTCCCTATCCACTCGCGCATAGCCCCCAACTCGCAGGCGTGGCTAGAGAGGGAAGGGGTAGAGAGAGAGAGCCACAGAGGCACAGAGTGGGGCACAGAGGCACAGAGAGGGGCACAGGAGCATAGACAGGAGCACAGAGAGGGACACAAAGGAACACAGAGGCACAGAGAGGGACATATAAAACATGAATATTTCAGGTAAGATGATTTTGGACTCCACCGAATAAACCTCCCCCCATGTTTTGTCATCCGGACTTTATCAGCCACTTGCTAAGGGCTGAATTGCCCCATTTGTGGGCCCTTTCGAGGCGATGAAGGCTCCCGATGTTGAAGCCTCCACCGGCCGATTCAAGCCCATGGCCGAAGCCTCGCATGCATCTTGCTCTCTCCTCCAGCCCAACGCGCCGTTTGACTCGGTACAGTGTGGAGTCGGTGCCCGATGAGCAGAGGGGACCGGGTCACTGCCAGGGAGCGGTTCTCTATCTGGAAGGCGGAGGGTCTGCTGCGGCTGCTGGCAGCTACACAGAGGCCACTCGGCCCGTGCATTGCTGCTGCCTCACAGCGCCAGGGACACGGGTTTAGATCCTGACTCCGGGCGCTGTCTGTACGGAGTCTTTTTCTCCCCACAAGCGCCTTGTCTGATGTGGATCTCACCCTTGCTGCTGAACAGACCGAGCACCAGCACCGAGTGCTCACTCCGCCACCTCTCTCAGTTAAGTTTATTTTGACAGTGGGTCTCCACAGGGCCCACGGCTGAAGCCTCCGTGCCTTGCGTGTGTGTGTGTGCGCGCGTGCGCGGCCGCCAAGAAATTGTGTCCCCCCGGCCCCCCCCATGTTTTGCTAGCAATTTCCGCGCCTGATTTATCTAACTACAGTAACTCTAGTCTGAAGAAGGGTCTTGACGCGAAACGTCACCTATTCCTTTCCTCCAAATATGCTGCCTGCCCCGCTGAGTTATCCCAGCATTTTGTGTCTTATCTTCGGTGTAAACAAGCTTCTGCAGTTCCTTCCTACACATAAAGTCCTACAGAGCTGCATCATGACTTCCTGACTCTTATACGCAATGCCCCTAGCAATTAAGGCAACATACTATACGCCTTCTTTACCACCCTATCTACTTGTACTGCCACCTTCATTGTGTTATGAACTTGGAGTCCAAGATCCCTCTGCACATCAATGCTATTAAAGGCTTTGCCAGTAACTGTATACTCTCCCCTTAATGTTACCTCCCAAAGTGCGGCACTTTGCACCTGCTCAAAGTTAAACAGCATCTGCCATTTCTCCGTCCATGTCTGCAGCTGATCAGTGTCTTGCTGTATTTTCTGACAGCCTTCCTTACTGTTTGCAACTCATCCAATTTTATGTCATCAGCAAGTGTACTCACCAACCCATCTACATTTACGCTTGGGTAAGAAAGAAAACAGCCAGAATAACTTCCTGCTGGTACTAAGTTTGCCTTTTCCCCCAGACATTTGGAACTCGTCTAAACTCGTAGAAATATTCATTGTTTAGTGCATTGTTTCCATCCACACCCTCATTGCTACTGGCTGACTCCAAGACTGGATTAAAAGGGCAAACATGTAGATGTATATTGTTACCTTATTTTATAAATGTAACACGTATCCTCCTTGCTTTTCTCCAGTAACAGTACAAACCTACTATCACAACCTTTGTCCTGGAAGAATAACCAGCAAGGTCAACTCATGCCTCAAAGATTACTTAGTGGTGGATTAGTTGCTGGAAACACCAATATAGTCATTTCCAGAGAGAAAACTCTGCTCCTCAGTATACATGTCCAGCTCTGCTCTTGCTCTTGCTCTTGCTCTTGCTCCTCCTCCGCCAGTTGCAACAGGGACAGGGTCCCTTGTCCTCACCTTTCATCCCATCAGCCATCCCATACAGCACATAATCCTCCCAACATTTTCACCACCTCCAACGGGAACCCACCACTAGCTACATCTTCCTTTCTACACATAGAGTCATAGACTGATACAGTGTGGAAACAGACCGTTTGGCCCAACTTGCTCACACCGGCCAACATGTCCCAGCTACACTAGTCCCACCTGCTCGCCTTTGGTCCATATCCCTCCAAACCTGTCCTATCCATGTACCTGTCTAACTGTTTTTATATAACTTGTTATCACCCATTCCACAACAACAATGTACCGTTGTGGGCTCCACCTTCCCTTGATTATTGTTGCTTTTTGCATATTTTCCATTCATTTGTCCTGAACACATTTGGAAAACTCTGCCCCATCTAAACCTTTTGTACTAAGACATTCCCGGTCAATAATGGGACAGTTAAAACCCCCTACTATGACAACCTTATTAGTCCTGCAGCTGCCTGCAATCTCCTGGCACATTTGCCCTTCTAATTCCCATTCACTATTTGGGGGCCTGTAGTACATGCCCAACAAGGTGATCATCCTTTTCTTATTTGTCTAACCTCGACATCATTCTGGTAAACCTCCTCTGCACTCTTTCCAAAGCATACACGTTGTTGCTGTAATGGAGAGATCAGAACCGCACACAATACTCCAATACACAATACTGCCGCCTAACCAAAGCATGAAGAAATGCTGCATCATTACATACTGACTCTTATACGCAATGCCCAACCTATGAAAACAAGCATACCATCTGCCTTCTTTACATCTTCAAACTTACAATCCTTCATTCAGTCTGTGGATAAGACCCAACTTGAAACATTGCCTGTCCATTGCCACTGCAGATACTGCCTGAAACATAAAGTTCCTTCACCATGTTGTGTTTTGATCAAGATTTCAGCACTACAGTTTCTCGTGTGTCCTTCCTTAAGGTTATTTTATAAAACGTTGGTATCACACTGTATGGTTGAATCATCCAGGTTTAATCTAATGTTAGAAAACCAACACCTCAGGCAACCCACCAGGATAAACTGAGGCAGTCTGGCAGACCGGTAAGAATAAACCCACCTAGAAAATGCATTCTTCATAGAGCCAGCTGTCAGTTATGTCTTTAAGAAGGAACTGCAGATGCTGGAGAATCGAAGGTACACAAAAAAAGCTGGAGAAACTCAGCGGGTGCAGCAGCATCTATGGAGCGAAGGAAATAGGCAACGTTTCGGGCCGAAACCCTTTGGGTTTCGGCCCGAAAGTTCGCTTCTTGAATGCTTCGCTCCATAGATGCTGCTGCACCCTTTGAGGTTCTCCAGCTTTTTTTGTGTGTCAGTTATGTCTGCTTGGTTATGTCGGCTTGGTTTGGCATTCCTACCCATGATATTCTGCACTGTAGCTTTGTCCTTCATTGTATGATGTGCCCCCATCCCCCCACCCTACTAGGTAGAGTGAAGTGATCAAGCAGCTCCAAACTAGCCATTGACAAGGATATAAGGCATCAACAGAAGCACAAGGATTCACCATCCCATTCACAGCTGTGTGAGGAAAGATGCTCTCCGCAATGGGTGTAATTGAAAATGTTCAAGAAATTGAACACAGTTGTTGAAACGTTGAATTTTGTTTGTGACTCCTCTTCACTTGCTCAATATCCACATTAGCGCTGGAACAACCTGGATAAAGCAGTGCCTTAACATCATGAAACGTCTGGCTTCCAGTAGGATAAATGCTGCCCAACAATTGACTGGTAACCATTGGAACCTCCTCACCTTCTGGACTTGGATATATTTCTTCATTGGCCCTGCATTAGGATCCCTCCATAATCATCATGGGAGCACCATCATCACAAGGGCTGCAGGATCTCTTCACAGGGTATTGAGAGATGGAGCATAAATGAAGCATATCATATGTTATCACCTGCAGATGACCAGGGGTGCGTGCTGCAGTATTCACCCAGTGTCCATCTCATCACCAGCCACCTGCATCCTCAGTTCCTCTTGTCCATTCTCCTTTGCTGAACCGTGCAGATGAAATGTAGGTCTTATCAACACTTTCAGTTTTGATCAGCCCTTTGCCTCTCTCTGTTGAACCAGCAACAATGTTGTTTTCTATCATGAAGACAATCAAAGATAGACACAAAAAGCTGGTGTAACTCAGAGGGACAGGCAGCATCTCTGGAGAGAAGGAATGGGTGACATTTGAAGTTGAGACCCTTCTTCAGACAAAACGTCACCCATTCCTTCTCTCCTGCGATGCTGCCTGTCCCGCTGAGTTACTCCAGCTTTTTGTGTCAATCTTCGGTTTAAACCAGCATCTGCAGCTGCTTCCTACACATGAAGACAGTCAAGTTTGGTGCACAAGGCCAAAGGAGTGAGAATATGGACTTACAAAACAATTTGTACGGATATTGGAAATGCACATGTACACTGCAGCTTCCTGTAATGCTGTATTTGATCCACAGTTGTCATTTTCTGTTTCACCAGTCTTCAAAAATAATGTGAGCAAAATGGGTAGTAGACTACTCTCGCCAGACACGCAACTATTCCCCATCTCCCCTGTAATCTCCTCGATACATAATTAAATAGCTCACAATGAAATTCATTCCTTTTCTCCATCGGCCTGGGGAGGGACATGTTACAGAATTCCAGCAAGGTTTTGTTGATTACATTCCTTCATACAGAGGTGGATACAGAGACGAGTTAACAAAGGCCCTGTGGCTCATAATAGCAAGTCCACAGATGATCAAATAAACTATTGATGGGCCCATGCTGTTGCCACCATGGGAATGGCATTTGTGGAATGCAAATTGATATGGTTGAATAAAACAGATTGTGGCGTCAGATTGATATCCTGGCGTTCGGTGGGATTACTGTAGAGAGTCTGGGGAAATTTGCACGTCTTTACCAACCTTCCTTAGGCCATTGTAATGTTACCTATTTAATGGCATGCAGTGATATTTCAATTCATTTAAAATCCAAAGTGTAAACTGTATCGGCATGTATATTTAGGCCACCCGACAAACCAATCATGGCACCATCTCTTTTTTTCCTTTCTTCAAAGATGAAGACTGTTAGCTTCTTATTCTCGAAGGAAATGCCCTTTAATTGGATGCGGTCAGTAAGATTAATGAGTCCAAATATGTTGCATGTACATTGCTCTTAAGTCTATGTCAGCCAGCAACAGCTGTGGAGCGCGACGCTGCAGCAAGGAACTCCAGGGAGGGTGAAGTGGATTAATGCTATTCTGCTATTGCTGGAGGATCCCCATGCATTTGACCTAAATCTGTGCTGCTTTTTTACTAAGAAGCGATGAAAAGGGAATCCCCTCAACGACTCCTCTAGTCACGCAGCAAACAACCACACAGAAGTGCAACTGAAAAATTAATTTGACACTGTCCCTGCCAAGCCCTGCTGCTAAATTAAAATTCAGGGGGGCTGACATGAAAGATGAGTTCACGGCAGGAGAATGCCTTTGAAACGTACTTCACAGAAAAATGAAAAACTCAGGCTGAGGTGTGTCCCGTACAGTTAAGTCCCCAACTGCTGGCCACTCTGAATCTCAACATAGATTAGTTTAGTTTAGAGATACAGTGCGGAAACAGGCTCTTCGGCCAACCGAGTCCGTGCCGACCAGCGATCCCCGCACATAATGCCCCTGTCCCACTTAGGAAATCTGAACGGAAACCTCTGGAGACTTTGCGCCCCACCCAAGGTTTCCGTGTGGTTCCTGGAGGTTTTTGTCAGTCTCCCTAATGCTTCCACTACCTGCAACCTCCGGCAACCACCTGCAACCTCCGGGAACGGCACGGAAACCTTGGGTGGGGCGCAAAGTCTCCAGAGGTTTCCGTTCAGGTTTCCTAAGTGGGACAGGGGCATACACTGCTGCACCACCATAGTTTTCTGCTCCATGCTGAATAATGCGGTGTTTCCAAGCATTTGAGTAGTCTGATTTAATACTTGTTGACTGCTACTCAAGTGACTTTTTTTAAATGTATATTTATAATGCAAAGGTGGAGTTTTTAGTTTTTTTTAGTAAAAGTGAATGTAAGGGACAGGGTCATTTGCCTCTTGAGCTTGCACTCCAGTCAGTAAGACATTCGTGGAAATCAGGAAGTGCTGGAGTAACTAAAGGGGTCAGGCAGGAGAATTATTTATGGTTGGGTCCGAAGAGAGACACAAAAAGTTAGTGTTACTCAGTAGGACAGGCAGCATCTCTGGAGAGAAGGAAACAGTGACGTTTCGGGTCGAGACCCTTCTTCCAGAGATGCTGCCTGTCCTGCTGAGTTACTCCAGCTTTTTGTGTCTATCTTCGGTTGATACCAGCATCTGCAGTTCCTTCCAACACATCTTTGATTGGGATCCTTCTTCAGACTGATTGTGGTAGGGAGAAGAATGCTGGAAAAGAGGTTGGGTGTAACAAAGCCTGGCAAGTGGCTACAGGTGCTGTCTGTACGGAGTTTGTATGTTCTCCCTGTGACCGTGTGGGTTTTCTCCGGGTGCTCCGGTTTCCTCCCACCTGCAGATTGGTAGGTTAATTGGCTTCTGTAAAATTGTCCCTAGTGTGTAGGATAATGTTAGTGTGCAGGGTGATCGCTAGTTGGCATGGGCTCGGTGGGACGAAGGGCCTGTTTCCATTCTGTATCTCTGAAGTGATGAGTGGACACATGTAAAGGGGTTTTGATTGGCAGATCAGTAGACAAAGACTAGAGATGAACAGGAGACACAAGAGTGTCAGATACGGAGAGTAAAGGAGTGAAGTGTAGAGTAGATGGAGGGACACGAGTTGAAGGGGGCGGGGGCGGGGGAGAAGAAGGAGCTATGGAGGGGGGAGACAGGAAAGAGAGAGGGGAAGGTAGGGTGCTACTTAGAATTGAAGAATTCAGTGTTAACACGGTCTGAAGAAGGGTTTCGGCCCGCAACGTTGCCTATTTCCTTCGCTCCATAGATGCTGCTGCACCCGCTGAGTTTCTCCAGCTTTTTTGTGTATCTTCAGTGTTAACACCATTGGGTTGTAAGCTACCCAAGTGGAATATGAGGTGTGTTCCTCCAGTTTGCAGCTGGCCTCACTGGCAATGGACCGAATGATGGCAATGGGAAGGGATTAGATCTTCATTTCAACTATTCGCGCTGTTCCCCACAATATTCCTATTTTCCTATCTCATCCAAGAATATATCAATTGATCAAATGTTGCATCTCTCTGTAGTAGGGTCCTGCAAAGCCCTCTTGGATAAGACATTCAACCTCCACTCTGTCCTAGTGACCTCTTATCTTCAAACCTCCTCGCTCCAGATTACCTCACAGGGGCAAACAACATACAACAATGACACGGACTGCTATGTTTCATGTTAATCACCTGTCATTTTCTAAACTCTAATGGGTATAGGCCCAGCCTTCTCGACCTTTCCCCATAATCCCAGGAACCCATTGAATACAGCGAGGTCTAATGGTGACCCCTATGTTTGCTCATCCCTAAAGAGGACATTTCTTGTAGTGCAGCAGTTGATCCATTGAGTGATTGGTCATAGAAAAAATAACTTCTCCTTGGCCGCAATATACATAATGTTATCTGTGTATCATAACACGTAATAGCCTGCAACTAGGCCCGCAAAGTTGACCCATGTTTTCTCCCCGCTCCACGGCAGGTCTAATGTTCTTCTTTTTCAAACAGCTTTCCAATTCACTTATAACAATATGACGTTTCAACATTAGCAGAAGATAATTGTGTATAGCAGCATGTTGTCGGTCAGGTAGTGTTGTGGTCCCGGAGGTGCTCCTGGTACATTGCCCGTTAAACAGGCACAATCCTTAGCCATGAGAGCCACCAGGCTGCCCGGCAACACGAGAAGATGTGGAGAACATGGCAACTGAGGCTGGTCCTGTTCTGAACTGGCATCAATACACATCCAGGAGTTGGGAACCCTGAGCTCAAGCTGATCTCAATGTTGTCCCTCATCACTGCTCGAGCCACCTTCATAACAAGGGTAACGGGTAGGCCATCACCCAGAGAGTTGTGAATCTGTGGAATTCTCTGCCACAGATTCACTGGTTTTCAGGAGAGAGTTAGATTTAGCTCTTAGGGCAAACAGAATCAAGGGATATGGGGAGAAAGCAGGAATGGGGTACTGATTTAGGATGATCAGCCAATGGCTTACTCCTGCACCTATTTTCTATGTTTCTATCTTTCATAGCAACAATAAAACGTGTAATCTTCCCATAGTAATTTATCCAGCGAGGCAGTTAGCATTAGAATTTCTGTAGCCATTTGCGATAGATTTTAAAGGCTTACCTATTCGCTACTGCAGATACATTGAAAAAGGGTGGTTAATGTATCCTGAATATCCACGTGAATATTGTAGTGAACAGATATGTAGGCAGATTACCAAAAGATGCCAAAGCAACTGGGTTGTCTTAGTGGGTGAATTTAACTTCCCCAACCCTACAAACGGCAGATGTGACGCGGTCCTTCAAAAAGGTCAACGCCCGCAAAGCTGCAGGACCGGATGGTATTCCAGGGCGGGCTCTGATCAACTGGCTGACTCTCCCCGAGTCAGTCTGTGGTTCCCACCCCTTTCAAAAGCATCATTCATTGTTCCTCTTCCAAATAAACCATTAATCTCCTGTTTAAATGACTACTGTCCTGTCGCACTGACATCAGTCATCATGCAGTGCTTCGAGCGACTAGTCATAACTCACATCTGCTCCTCTCTCCCTGACACCTTGGACCCTCTTCAGTTTGAGTATAGACCAAACACGGCCACGGACGATGCCATCGCCATAGCAACTCACACTGCCCTCACCCACTTGGACAAAGGGAATACATATGTGAGAATGTTCTTCATTGACTCCAGCTCGGCATTCAACACTATCATTCCCTCAAAACGTGTCCCCAAGCTCCTTGATCTTGGACTGGAGACTTCCATCTGCGGCTGGATATTCGACTTCCTGATGGGCAGGCCCCACGTGGTGAGAATTGGCAGCCACACCTCTTCTAGCGCGACCAAACGACCCGGTCCTACTTTGAACCACAGAGGCGTATAGAGTTGTGCGGGGCTGGTCCCAACATCGTGCGGGGCGCCCAAAATCCTGCACTGTCCGAAAATTCCGCGCGCCAACGGCTTGTCGGCCGCAGGCACATTTTAGGGCGTGCGCAGCGTCTTGACGTCCTACGCAGCGTCTTGACGGCGTACGCCTAGCGCGTGGTGTTGCGCGATGACGTCACTGCCCGAAGCCGTGCGACATCCAAATTCAGTCGGCCCGCCTCCTGCCCAGCTGATTGGTGTGTATGATGTCGGGACCAGCCTCGCACAACTCTATACGCCTCCGCGGTTCGAAGTGGAACTGACCCCGCATGGCTGTACGCCTCAAGCGACCACGTTTGGTCGCGCTAGACGCATGCAATCGCATGCTGGTGGGACAGGCCCTTCACTGATCCTCAACACGGGTGCACCACAGGGCTGTGTGCTCAGTCTTCTCCTGTACTCCCTGTTCACGCACAACTGTACTGCTAAGCACAGCGCAAACATCATCTTAAAGTTTGCTGACGACACGAACATCCTGGGCCTCATCAGACAATAATGAGACGGCCTATAGAGAGGAGGTAAAAGCACTAAACAGCTGGTGCCAGCAAAATAACCTCTCTCTCAATGTCTGCAAAACTAAAGAGATGATAGTGGACTACAGGAGACAGCAGGGGAGTGGTCACCTCCCCATCCACATCGGTGATGCTGAGGTTGAAAGGGTCAGCAGCTTCAAGTTCCTCAGTGTACACATCACTGAGGACCTCTCCTGGACACTGCACACGGGCACAATAACTAAGAAACCCTGCCAGCGGCTCTTTTTCCTGAGAAGACTGAGGAAGTTTGGCATGAACGCCAGCATCCTCACAAACGTCTACAGTTGCACCATCGAGAGTCTGCTGACGGGCTGCATCACGGTCTGGTACAGGAACTGTTCTGCCCACAGCTGCAAATCACTACAGAGAGTGGCGAAGGTGGCACAGCACATCACTGGCAACTGTCTCCCGGCCATTCGGGACATTTTCCACCGGCGGTGCCTGCGGAAGGCACACAGCATCATCAAGGACCACAGCCACCCAGCACACAGATTGTTCTCCTTGTTACCATCAGGCAGACGATACAGGAGCAGGGCTGCACGCACCACCAGACTTAAGGACAGTTTCATACCATCAGGCTTCTGAACTCATAAACACATCATATATGTTGATTATATTATTTATTATTGTCTTTTACCGACCAATGTCACTTTTATCTTATCTTTTTTAAATCTTAATGTTATCCTTGTAATATCATTGCTGAGGTGACCCGTTGTCTTGTCAAACACATTTCATTGTACCGTTGACCCTCTGTTAACCTATGACAAATAAAACTGAACTGAAGTGAACTGACTGGGACTTAAAGATAGACACAAAATGCTGGAGTCACTCAACGGGACAAGCAGCTTCTCAGCTTTTTCTGAAGAAGGTTCTCAACCCAAAACTTCACCCATTCCTTCTATCCAGAGGATCCTGTCTCACTGAGTTACCCCAGCATTTTGTGTCTTTCTTCAGTGCAAACCAGCATCTGCAGTTCCTTCCTACACATTGACTGGTACTTGCTCAGTGCCAAAGGCTTAGAAGGAGCAGAATTTGGGTGGTGTATCCAACAGGGCTTCTTGATATATGGGTATGTGATGGTATGCACAGTCTAACCCGAGAAGAACTCATAAATTTGGCCAACAAGAAAAAGGAAATGCATGCAAGATTTAACACGATGGAGTCATACAGAACCTTTCAGGAATGTAAAGAAAGAAGGAAATAAGCGAATGATTAGAAGGGCTATAAGGGGCAAGAAATGGCTTTGGCGAATCTGTTTAAGAAAATCCTAAAGCTTTTGATACCTACATTAAAAACAAGGGCATAACCAGATAGAAGATTGGATCACTCTAGGATAAAGGAAGGAATTTGTGCTTCGAGTCTGGAGACGTAGATGAAGTATTAAATGAGTCCTTTGCATCTGTTTTTACAAGAAGGACATGGAGGAAAGTGAGATCAGTGTGAAGGATATTTATATGCAAGGACTGTTTGAGAGGGGTACTTGAAGAGCATTAAATTGGATATATCTCCAGGACCTGATGGGATTTATCCCAGATTATTGAGAAAGGCGATTGTGGGAGCCTGGCCAAAGGTTTTGTGTCTTCCCCAGCCACAGGTGAAGTCTCAGAAGTCTGAATAGCTAATGTTGTTCCTTTATTTCAGATGGGCAGTAGAGACAATCCAGGAATTAGGGGTCATTGAACCTCATTGCGTGGTAGGGAAACACTTGGAGAGGTTTCTTCACGATAGGATTTGCTCCCATTGAGAAGAGAATGGCTTAATAAGGGACAGCCATCATGGCTTTGTCTGAAGAAGGGTTTCGGCCTGAAACGTTGCTTATTTCCTTCGTTGCTTAGATGCTGCTGCACCCGCTGAGTTTCTCCAGCATTTTTGTGTACTTGATCAAGATTTTTGAGGAGATGATGAAAGTGATTGATGAGCTTAGGGTGGTGGATGTTGTCTACGTGGATGTTGGTAAGGCATTTGATAAAGTCATCCATGGTAGGCTGATCCACAAGTTCGCCAGCGTCAATCCACGCAAAGCTGCAGGGCCGGACAACATTCCTGGATGCGTTCTAAGAGACTGTGCCGAGCAACTGAAGGATGTCTTCACAGACATTTTTAACATCTCACTCAGCCAGGCAGTAGTGCCGAATTGTCTTAAGAGTGCCACCATCGTCCCTGTACCGAAGAAACCAAACCCAGCCTGCCATAACGACTTTCGACCAGTGGCCCTAACACCCATTGTAATGAAGTGTTTTGAGCGACTAGTTATGCAGCACATCAAAAACAGTCTACCTGCCGACCTAGACCCACTGCAGTTCGCCTACAGAGCCAACCGATCCACAGAGGACGCAGTCTCAACAACACTGAACCTCGTGTTGTCACATCTCGATCGGAAAAACACCTATGCCAGGATCCTCTTCATAGACTTCAGCTCCGCTTTCAACACAATCATCCCGCAGCAGCTGGTGGAGAAGTTGGAGCTATTGGGGGTTGATGCTGGCACATGCAACTGGGTCCTGAACTTCCTGTCGCAGCGGCAGCAGACAGTCAGGGTGGGCAGTAGGACATCAAAAACCATAGCCGTGAGCACTGGCTCACCCCAAGGCTGTGTCCTAAGCCCCCTTCTGTTTAGTCTGCTGACACACGACTGTACTGCCAGACTCAATAACAACTTCATCAGCAAGTTCGCTGATGACACAACAGTAGTGGGTCTCATCAGTGACAACGATGAATCGGCGTACAGGATGGAGGTGGAGCTGCTCACAGGTTGGTGCAAATCCCACAACCTCATTCTTAACGTGGGAAAAACTAAGGAGATGGTGGTTGACTTCAGGAGGGCGGGGAAACAACACCATACACCTCTGCACATCGACGGAGCTGATGTGGAAAGGGTCAGCAGCATGAAGTTCTTAGGACTACACCTGTCTGATGACCTGACGTCCACGGCCAACACCACAGCTCTGGTCAAGAGAGCCCAGCAGCGACTTCACCCCCTCCGAAGACTACGGAAAGCAGGCCTCCCCACCACACACCTACGGACTTTTTACAGAGGGACTGTTGAGAGCACACTGACATACGGCATCACTTCCTGGTTCGGGAGCTGCAAGGCGTACGAACGGCACCAACTGGACAGGATAGTGAAGACCGCAAGCAGGATTATTGGTGCTCCACTCCCCTTCCTGCTGGACATATACAAGAAGAGATGCATCAACAGAGCCATCTCCATCATCAAAGACCCTTACCACCCATCGCATGACTTTTTCACCATCCTCCCATCTGGGAAGAGGTACAGGAGCATCAGCTGCAAAACCAGCAGGATGCTCCTCAGCTTCTTCCCACAGGCTATAAGACTGTTAAATGAACTTTCCCCCCTGCCAAGTATCGCGCACAAACACCCCGCTGCCGGTCGGAACGGCTGTTGAATGTTATTGAATGTTATTAGAGGGTTAAATTGTTCATGACATGTATTTTAACTTTAATTGCTATTTATTTTGTAACGAAAACTGAATGGACACTGGTTGAGAAACGTTTTTTTGTTTCCTCTGAGTATGCGAATACTCAGGAAATGACAATAAAGATTTACAATTACAATTACAATTACAAGTTTAAGATGCAAGGGATTAAGAGTGACTTGGTCATATGGATTCAGAAATGTCTTACTGATAGAAGAGAGAGGATTGTGGTGTAAGGACAAGGCTGAAGGTCTGTCACCAGTGGAGTTTCCGCGGGATCTGTGCTGGGAACTTTGTTGTCTGTGATATATATCAATGATTTGGGGGGGGGGGGGGGGGGGGGGGGGGGGGGGGGGGGGGGGGGGGGGGGGGGGGGGGGGGGGGGGGGGGGGGGGGGGGGGGGGGGGGGGGGGGGGGGGGGGGGGGGGGGGGGGGGGGGGGGGGGGGGGGGGGGGGGGGGGGGGGGGGGGGGGGGGGGGGGGGGTGGGGGGGGGGGGGGGGGGGGGGGGGGGGTAGCTCCAGGAAGAGTTTGGACAGACTTGGCTTGTTTTGTCTGGAACACCAGAGGTTGCAGGGAGACATGATAGAAGTTATAAAATTATGAGAGACATAGTAGGTTAGGTGAGAGGGGCAAAGTTTAAAGGAGATGTGCAGGAACAATATGTTACGCAGTGTAGTGAGTGTCTGGAATGCACTGCTGCGGTAATGGCTGAAGCAGATATGTTAATGGCATTTAGAAGACATTTGGATAAGCATATGGGTATGCATGGAATGGAGGAATATGGGCTATATACAGGTAGATAAGTGATGTTCGGCGCATAAATTGTGGCCAAAGAGCCTGTTCTTGTGCTGTACTCTCCTATGTTCTATGAATGATGTGCCATTTAAAAAAAAAAGTAAGTCTGTGTATTAGCATTGTAAATGTAGTTGAGTGCGGCTAATTTCTGAACTCCCCCTCTGAATAAAGTCAATAGACATGGCATGGATTTGATGAACCTTTACAAAATCATTATCAAAGATCATATATAAACATGTAAGGAACCTGAATGCCAGCAGGGAATTGTCAGACTAGAAGTATCTGTTTAAAAAAACTTGAATGATGACTAATACAATCATTATTATTTTGGAAATGCCTCCTCAAGTTGAATGTTGGCCACTGATACATATTTGAATCAGACTGCTCTATTTGTGTTCAACTTTCACTGTACTTTAATTGGTACATGTGGCAATAAACTGATCTTGAATCCTTGACGTCTCAATTCCCTGTGTGGAGGGAAATGGACAAATAGCTTTTCAGGTCGAGAGCCAATTTCAGGGCTTGAAGAAGTGTCCGACTGAAATGTCTTTTGTCCTTTTCCACCACAGATGCCGTGTGACCTGCCGAGTCTCGCCCTCCAGCGTTTTGCTCGAGAGTTCAGCTGCTCTCGTGTCTTAATTCCCTTTATGCCGTTAACAAGCAAAGTAATTTTTCTGAACTGTTGATGTGACTGAGAATTTAATAAAGTGTAACACCAGGGAGTCCTCCATCTGTAATGGTAATGGCTTCTGCTCTGTCACTGATCTGCCAGAGAAAATTAACAAGATCATAGCCAGACTAGATTAACATAGTGCGAAACATTTATGTGATGACAGGAGTGAATAAACTAAACGAACAACTTTTAATATAGTTTCTTGCCACTAATTATAACAATGTTTGTAGTTGGATCTGCTTATTTGAACAGTATTATTGCTCTGTCAACAATTCATTTAATTAACAGTGTCTCTTAACATATTTCCATCCTTCTGTCTCACCAGCAACCCACGGAATACTTTGATATGGGAATCTTCCTGGCTTTTTTTGTGGTGGTTTCCCTTGTCTGTCTAGTTCTCCTCATTAAAATCAAGCTCAAACAACGCAGGAGTCAGGTAAGAGACTGAACAAAAGTCTTATGTGTAGGAAGGAACCGCAGGTGCTGTTTTAAACACACAAAGCTGGAGTAACTCAGCAGGAAAGGCAGCATCTCTGGAGAGAAGGAATGGGTGATGTTTCAGGTCAAGACCCTTCTTTGTCTCAACCTGAAACGTCACATAGATACATAGACAATAGGTGCAGGAGTGGGCCATTCGGCCCTTCAACCCATTCCTTCTCCAGTGATGCTGCCTGTCCCGCTGAGTTACTTCAGCTTTTTGTGTCTATCTTCGAACAGAAGTCTTAGAAGTGATCTGGCAAGATTAGCAGAGGTTTTGGAAAATCCCAAACACTGAATACAGTAAAACTCCAATATTCCAGCAGGAACAGGACATTTGTGGTCGCAGACTGGCAGATTTCCCAGACTATTAATACCCCGCATACTCTGAAGTCACAAATTTTTAGATGTTACAGAGTATTATGATACATTTTCCAGTGATCGTGTGATGTTCAATCTAGAACTATGTTACGGAGCACAAGAGGATGAAAGGGTGATCTGTAGGAAGGAACTGCAGATGCTGGTTTAAACAGAAGATAAGACACAAAATGTTGGAGTAACTCAGTGGGACAGGAAGCGCTCTGGAGAGAAGGAATGGGTGACATTTCGGGTTGAGACCCTTCTTCAGACTCTTGGAGACTTGTAGAGGTCTATGGAGGACGATTAAGATCACGAGGAGAATAGGTGGAGTGAATGCACAGAGTTTTTCACCTAAAGTAGGGAATAGAGAACCACAGGACCGGTTTTAGGTGAGAGGGGTAAAATTTAATTGGGAACTGAGGGGCAACTTTTTCACCTAGAAGGTGATGGGTATATGGGACGAGCTGCCAGAGGAGGTAATTGAGGCAGGTGCTAATAGAACATTTAACTGACATTTGAACAGGTACATGGATAGGAAAAGTTCAGAGGAATATAGGTCCAATGTTCAGCAAGTGGGACTAGTGTAGGTGGGGCATCTTGGTCATCATGGCAAGTTGGGCTGATGCATCTGGTTCTATACAGTATGACTAAGATTGTAAGTTTAAACGGAGCATAAATGGGGGCAGAAGGGATCAAGGGAATTAGGCTATCTGGCTCATTGAGCCTGTTCTGCCATTCAATCATGGCTGATCTATTTTTCCCTCTCAACAGCAATCCCTTACTAATCATGAACCTATCAACCTCAGCTTTAAAAATGTCCATTGACTTGGCCTCCATTTCATCAGCGGCAATGGATTTCACCGATTCACCACCCTCTGACTAAAGACATTCTTGTGGTGCTTTATCAAGACTGTCAGCAATTTGTTGTAGTTACAGAGATTCCTAATTAATGTAGATAGACACAAAATGCTGGAGTAACTCAGTGAGACAGGCAGCATCTCTGGAGAGAAGGAATGGGTGATATTTCGGGTTGAGGCCCTTCCTAAGTGAGACATCTCTCCAGAGATGCTGCGTGGCCCACTGAGATACTCCAGCATTTTGTACCTGTCTTCAGTGTAAACCAGCATCTGCAGTTCCTTCCTACCTATTTAATGTAATTGTGTTCTGGTTTGAGAAACAAAAAGCTGAGATCATTGAAATGGAAGTACGTGCTTCTCTGTTGCTAATTATAGCCTTGGATAAAATCCTCCCCTCACATCTTGAAATGACTGAGATTTAACTTTATGATATAACGGTGAAGTAGTTGGTATACGAGCGCTATAGTTTCAATGCGAATAATGGACTAGGCCTACAGAGATCTCACAGTGCATGATCAATGCACACAGATAACCACATTGGAGCTTTCTTTCTTCTTTTTTATAGGCAACTGGCAGCAACTCCAAAATGGCCGCTTACACCTCTAAAATTGTAACATTGCTAGTATTACCATGCACCAGTCATTATTTGTCAAGATTAACTAGATTTACTAGAATGTTGCCTGGGTTTCAACAACTAAGTTACAGAGATAGGTTGAATAAGTTAGGTCTTTATTCTCTAGAGCGCAGAAGGTTAAGGGGGGACTTGATAGCGGTCTTTAAAATGATGAGAGGGATAGACAGAGTTGATGTGGACAAGCTTTTCCCTTTGAGAATAGGGAAGATTCAAACAAGAGGACATGACTTCAGAATTAAGGGACAGAGGTTTAGGGGTAATATGAGGGGGAACTTCTTTACTCAGAGAGTGGTAGCGGTGTGGAATGAGCTTCCAGTGGAAGTGGTGGAGGCAGGTTCATTGGTATCATTTAAACATAAATTAGATAGGCATATGGATGAGAAGGGAATGGAGGGTTATGGTATGAGTGCAGGCAGGTGGGACTAAGGGAAAAAAAGTTGTTCGGCACGGACTTGTAGGGCCGAGATGACCTGTTTCCGTGCTGTAATTGTTATATGGTTATATGGTTAAGCTAAAATAACCGCACAGGACATGAATTGTCATGATATCTGACATTGATGAAGTTTTGAATAATCTAATATAATAATAATAGTCTCCATCTCCATAGGCTGCAGGTCTGTTGTCAAGTTTACAATAGAGGCCACACCCGTTTATTTCACATGAATTGGATTCCAAAGGTCTTTATTCAGATGCATGAATACATTGATTAGGCCAATATCTTCTGAAGATTGTTGAGACTGTTCTTACTTAACTCAGAATGCACTGGCAAAGAAACTTATAAAATAAAAATTCTGTCACACGGTATGTTTATTCTCAATGTCATTGAATTGTATCAAAAGCCCAATTGTGAAAGCTGATGGGACCTTGTGAAGGTCTACTGCACTTCTAAATGCTTGATCCTGGTTGTGTGTGTGTGTACATGTGCTTGTGTGCGCATGTGCGTGTGTGTGGGTGCGTACATGCATGTGTGTGTGTGTGCATGCGCTTGTGTGCGTGTGTGCGGGTGCGTACATGCATGTGTGTGTGTGTGTGTGTGTGTGTGTGTGTGCATGCACTTGTGTGCGTGTGTGGGTGCGTACATGCATGTATGTGTGTGTTTGTGAGTGCGTGTGAGTGTGCGTGCGTGTACGCTTGTGTGTGTGTGGGGGCGTTGTGTTTGTTTTCGTGTGCGTGCATGCGTGTCAGTGGGCCAGTGGGTTGGGGTTGATGGAGAACTCAGTGGTGCAACTGGAGCTTGCTCCTAACACTGGACCAACTCTTAAAGAAACACTGGAAATGGTGATTAGGGTGGGAGATGTGTTGAGGCAGACACCAAATGAGCACTCGGGAAAAACACTGGGGCAGTTCATTTGAACCTGCAAGGAACCAAGTCTTCCTGATACACTGCTGTAATGTTCAGGGTTTTCATTGCAATGCACTAGATCCTCAGTTAAATATTGTTCTCCTTGCTCCTACCTCCCACACCTTGATATCTTAGGAGATTTTTCACACAGAGAGTGGTGAATCTCTGGAACTCTCTGTCACAGAGGGTAGTTGAGGCCAGTTCATTGGCTATATTTAAGAGGGAGTTAGATGTGGCCCTTGTGGCTAAGGGGATCAGGGGGTATGGAGAGAAGGCAGGTACGGGATACTGAGTTGGATGATCAGCCATGATCATATTGAATGGCGGTGCAGGCTCGAAGGGCCGAATGGCCTACTCCTGCACCTAATTTCTATGTTTCTATGTTTCTATTCTCAACCATATCTGCAAATCTATCTCACCTACTTCCACCACACTAGCCCCTTTTCCAGTCCCAGAGGCCCATCATTCAACTCCAGGCCATCATGCTTGCATCTATACATTGATCACACAGTTATGCTCCATGGCCTCCCTCAAGTCCTTGAGTACAGTGGCATTTCTCCGTTGAAGACTTCACAACTCCAGTGGGACAGGTGGGCCTCTGGTCCCTTGACACAAAATCAGGCCAATGACAGCGCAGAAGAATCTTATGGGCAATGTTTTAAACTCTGCAATCTAAATAACATTCAAAATCCCTCTAATAGTACACAGAGCAGTGAAGGAATAAACTATAGATCAGGTTGGAGAGAAGGAGCTTGTGATTCTGGGTGGGTGTCTGGAACGAACTGCCAGACAAGGTAGTTGAGGCTGGGACTATCCCAATGCTTAAGAAACAGTTAGACAGGTACATGGATAGGACAAGTTTGGAGGGATATGAATCAAACGCAGGCAGGTGGGACCAGTGTAGCTGGGACATGTTGGCCGGTGTGGGCAAGTTGGGTCAAAGGGCTTGTTTTCATGCTGTCATGCTCCGTGACTTTATGTTTCCCTCATTGTGCAGGAGTAGCCCATGGTTTGGCTTTGCAACTTAAATAGCTGCAATGAAATGTTCACCCCGCACTATACTGAGGTTTGAAGCTCATTCACAAACATGGGGCTTTGATCAGCGCACTGTACACTGCCTCTTCTAGTTGAACCTGTTGCCACACTGTAGCAGATGTACTGTGGGATGGCATTATGCCTTGATTTGCAATGGGTGTAACCTGTGCAGCCACTGCCTCAAGATAGGTCAGTACATTTGTCCAGGACGTCCCGCAATGGCTGGGTATGGAAGCTGCTTGACTGCCACATAATGACCAGTTACTCAGGCTAGGGAGGGATAATGAAGTTGCAGTCAGTATCCCTGCATGATTAGAACGGGAGAAAGCAATGAGGTTTCACATTGCTAATTGGTGTTAGTCACCTATCTTGGTGTTGTTGGTCCACCTGTGGCTCACGCTGGAAGTGTGGGTTACAGAGAAGGAGAGGGTCGGCAGCAGCGCTCATCATTACTCAAACTCTATGCACCTTCAAATTAACCGCGAGTACTTGTAATAATGACTCCTCGGGCAAGGCATTGGAGCACAACTAGTGGCCATTAGACTTTGGCGTGGAAGATCCAATACCTTGTTCATAAAGTCACGGTGGCGAAACGGTAGAGCCTTAAATGCAGCACTGGAGACCTGGTTCGATCCCGATTACAAGCGCTGTCTGTACGGAGTTTGTACGTTCTCTCCGTGACCTGCGTGGGTTTTCTCCAAGATCTTTGGTTTCCTTCCACACTCTAAAAGGCGTACAAGTTTGTAGGTTAATTGTAGGTTAATATAACTTCCAGTCTAGTCCCTGGTGGACTCTTCGGAAGGTACAAGGTACAAGGAGAAGCTAGAAATTAGATCATTTAACAGTACTTTTTTTCATTGTTACTATTAAACATATTGCATTAGCGATCTAAACTGAGCTAAATCTGATTCCTGCCCCACCACAGTTACCTGATACTTTTCTCCCTCCTCCCTCAGAGTTCGATGAATAGAATGGCTCTCCAAGCGCTTGAGAAGATGGAGACGAGAAAATTCAAATCAAAGAGCAAGGTTTCTCGAGAAGGCAACTGCGGTGCATCAGATACACTCAGTAGCAGCTCCACCTCAGATTGTGCCATCTGCTTGGAAAAATATGTCGATGGAGAGGTGAGTACAACATTTATGATATCTACACCTGGTCCCTGGTTCATTCAAACAGTTAGCGAGCTATCTGCCATGGAATAGTCCGTTTGATTGGCATCGGAATCTGCATGTTCCTTTTCAATTGAATAGCAAATCGAGGCGGCTCGGTGGTGCAGCGGTAGAGTTAAGGGCCTGTTCCACTTGGTCGTCATTTGCGCCTCATTTACGCATTATATGTAAATTAGGTCGTGACGCCTGGGGTATGGTGAGGCGTGGAATCATATGCGGTAGAGCGCGGTACCATGTGGCACTCCAAGATTTAGTCCAGGAACGAAATCCCTGCGCACCACCTGCGTGACGTATCGCATATGCACGCTGACGCATTGGCGTCGTACGCTGGCGTCCCGACCTCTCAATTGTATCACGTGGTGATGCATGGTTACGTCACCGTGCCTCAACGTCCTTGCATCAATGTCCTGCCGTGCGCCGCAGGGTATTCTAATGACGTCACGCGCACCGACTGCTGACGTGTGATTTGCGCGCGATGTTGCTCATCACGACGCGTCGACCTATTTTGCATATGACGTGTAAATGAGGCGCAAATGACAGCCAAGTGGGACAGGCCCTTTACTGCCTTACAGCACCAGAGACCCGGGTTCAATCCTGACTACGGGTGCTGTCTGTACAGCGTTTGTACGTTGTCCCCGTGACTGCGTGGGCTTTCTCCAGGTGTTCTCGTTTTCTCCAACACTCCAAAGAAGTTTGCGGGTTAATTGGGTTCTGTAAAATTGTAAATTGTTCCTAGTGTGTAGGATAGTGCTCGTGCTGGCCGGCGCAGGCTCGATGGGCCAAAGAGTCTGTTTCCATGCTGTATCTCTAAACTAAAATACATGTTCTTTAATTTCTGTTAAGTTGATAGGAAATGACAGAATACAATAAGGATCCTGGTCTTAAAAAGAAAGCATTCACATGGACTTTAGGCGCTAATTTTCCATATGCGTAGAGATGGCCATTCGGTCCATTGACTCTGTGTTGGCTCCCAGTGCAATCTCATCAATCCCTTTCCCTGCCCATTGCTCTCTGACTATTCTGTCATATACACCAACAAGTTCCCCCAAAATGTTCCCACCACCCACTTAGGATAATTTACATAATTAGTCTTATCAACTGGTACATTTATGGGAAGTGGACTGAAACCAGAGAACCTGTGGAAACCCACAAGGTCACAGGCAGAACATGCAAACTTCACGCAGATAGATGGCTCCTGAGATCAGGATCGAACCCCATCTAGTAGGCAGCAGCTCTATCTGCCATCATTTCCTAATTTACCTGGGGAACTGCAGTGACTTGCAGATACACTACTTTTTCTCCAGTTTCAAGCTTGCTTTTACTTATAAGATGTCGTTTTGTGAGAAAGATATTGCATCTTGGGTCAAAGGTGACACTGCAAGTAGCCTTCTCATCCAGCGTTTCACAGCTCGACTGGTGATCCCAGGACATAGACAACAGGGAGGGGAGGGTGGTGGGGAGGAGAGGGGAGGAGCCAGGGCATACAGGAATGTGAATGGGTGGAATTGGAGAAATAGCAAAAGAAGTATCAGGTGAGAAGTGACACGGAGAGCAGTTTTCTCTTGATGTGTAAAGCTCCATTCACAAAACCTACACGCGTCAACAGAAGGCTAAGTGTGGATTTTCTTTGACCTCTTGTTGAAATATTTGCTTTTATGCCAGGAACAGATGGAGATGGGAAAACATGGAGGTAGCTTGAGCAACTGGACTGGTTAGGTGGTGGTAGGAAAGTCTGCCGCACAAAACAGTTCAGTTATTCACACACTGATACTATCTTGTCAAAAGGGACGATGGTGAAAAGAACCTGCTATCTTGAGTTCCTCCAGCATTTTGTGTAAACCAGTATCTGCAGTTCCTACACTTTCCTCCTGCCTTTCATTTTCCTGGATGTGAAGGTAGGATCTGTCTTTAGATGTGATCTGACAGGCTACCTGCAGTATTTAGACAGTTATTTTATAGCCCCCCATTACCACTCTGCCATCCAAGGTGTGCAGAAACCCAAAATCTAATTTCAGTGAAGGACACAAAGTGCTGGAGTAACTCGGTGGGTCATGCAGCTTCCCTGGTGAACATGGATAGGTGATGTTTCAGGTTGAGACCCTTGCTTAGGCTGTTTGAAGGGGGGGGGGAGGATGAAAGCTAGAAAAGGGGCAGGCACGGCAACGACAATGGGGGGGTTGATAGACACATGGTTGGAACAAAGGCCAGAGATAAGAAAGGAAGGAAGTTATGAGACAGGTTTAAAGAGTTGTAGATTGTAAAGCCAGAGGGAAGAAATTGGTGTGGGGGGGGGGGGGGGGGGGGGGGGTGGGGGTTAGTGAGAGGATACTTAAAATTGGAGAATTCAATGTTCATACTATTGGGTTATAAGCTACAAAAGTGCGGTGCAGTCCCTGCAATCTGTTTGTGGACTCACTCTGGCAATGGAGGAGGCCCAGGACAGAACGGCCAGTGTGGGAATGGGAAGGGGAATTAAAGCTGGTAGCAACCGGGAGATCCATTAGGCCTTGGCAGACCGATCTAACTTCTTCAGTCAAGTCAAGTTGAGTTTATTGTCATCTGCATCATTACAGTGAAGGACAAGGACAATGAAAATCTTGCTTGAAGCAGCATCACGAGTATTTAGATACAGTACATAAAAACATAAATTACACATCGCAGGAAGAAGGTGCAAAAACCCCCCCAATTAATGCTAAACACGATGAGATCTAAAGGTCCATTGTATCTGTTTATATTTAATGTCTAAGATTTCATTAACGTGGTCGGGACAGGACTGGGGTTGAAGTTGTGAGTTTGTTCAATGTCATTCATTGCTGGTAGTTTTCAGTGCGTGTAAGTTTACATTTGAACACATCCGGCCTCTCTCATTGCCAGGAGCTGCGTGTCATCCCCTGCACCCACCGATTCCACAAGAGGTGTGTGGACCCCTGGCTCCTGCAGCATCACACATGCCCACACTGCAGGCACAATATTATCGGTAAGTCAATCCTCATTGCACCTCCAACAGATCCTGTTCAGTTTCCTCAGCTCACAGGCGTGTTTAATGGTCTCCCGAATCTTCAGCGAGTAATGTTACTCGCTGAATCTCTAATGGTAAAACAATGAAGACAGTGGATGGGGCAAATTCAGCTAACTGGCATCGGTGCCACGACGTGTCTCCAAGGAACATCTTGCACTCACTCCAGCACCTGCTGGAAACACAGTGACAGCCCATAGACCAGCTTCCTCACAGCTGTAGTGACCTGGCTCCCATGCTGACGACTGGTGCTGTCTGTGTGGAGCTTCTATGTTCCCCCTGTTAATATGTGCGTTACTTCCTGATGATTTCCTTTCCTCTCTCACATCCAAAAGACATTTGGGTAGGTAGGTTGATTTGCCATTGAAAACTCATCCCAGTGTGTGGATGAGTGGTCCAAGGTGGGGAGAATCGTAGAGTCATAGCATGGAAACGGGCCCATCGGCCCACCTTGTCCACAACATGTCCCATCTACACTTGTCCCACCTGCCCGCATTTGGCCCATACCCCTCTAAACCTATCGTATCGATGTACCTGTCTAAATGTTTCTGAAACACTGCAATGGTATCTGCCTCAACTACCTCCTCTTTTGTGTAGAAAAGTTACCCCTCGAGTTCCTATTAAATATTTCCCCCCTCACCTTAAACCTATGGTTATTGATCCCCCTACTCTGGGCAAGAGACTGTGCATTTACCCAATCTGTTCCACTCATGGTGTCATACACTTCTATAAGATCCCAGCCGACTCAACCTTTCCCTACAGCTCAGGCCCTTGAGTCCTGGCAATATCCTCATAAACCTGCTCTTTCCAGCTTGCCTACATCGTTCCGATAACATGGTGCCCAAAGCTGAACGCAGTGTTCTAAATGTGACCTCATCAATGTCCTATACAAACTGCACATGACCCCCCCCCCCCCCCCCCCCCCCCCCCCCCCCCCCCCACCCCCCCCCAACCCCTGTACTTCTGTACTCAGAATTCTGAGAACTCAGTTGATGGAAATATTGGGAGAATATAACAGCATTAGCGCAGAGGTATTTAGAAGTCGGCAAAGGTTTCAGGGACTTCAAAGGCAGATTTCCATGTTATGATTGTAATTCATTCTCGGGCAAGTGTGAAAATTAATGTCGGTTTGGGCATAAAACTAAGAATCAACTCGACGACACAATCTAAACCCACAGGCTGGAAATATCTTTGATGCCAAAGATAAAGGGCACTTTGCTCTGCCCCACAACATTGAAGTTTAATGCATTTACTTGTTTGTAGAGGGCACGCCTGGTCATATTCATCCAGAACCCAAAGTCGATGTTTTTGTGATTCCAGTCTGAGCCCGATCAATGTAATCTGGTTCCACTGTGCCTGTGTTGGGTGGACAGCCCATTAGAAGATTTGCATCCATGTTAGTATGCAAAGATTGAAAAATGAGGTGAATCTGTGTGAGTAATTGTACATGCTCCCCTCCCTACTTATAGAGTTTCACTTACAAGAATCCCACACAGGTATCAGTCACCTGGCGAGTGTTTGTAACACACACAACAATCCTAGACAAGATGACCATGGCCTACGTTGAGGAGATAAAATCTCAACTTCTTTCAGGATCTCCCAATTGAAAGTTGGATCCCAAGCACAGCCTAATTTTTGACTGTTGGGTTGGGCTTAATGTGGGGGTGCAACAGGACTGGGTTCACATCTACAAAACAAGGTCATTCTCTGGGGAACAGAGGTGGGCGAAAATCAGCATGGTAGATCCAATCTACTGGCATGTCTCAGTAATTCATCTATATTTCAGATTTGAGGGGTTAAACTATGCTGCTCGTGAACTTTCCGTGTGTGAGTCCCCACCCTCTGCTGTCACTCATTACAAAGCATTCCATTCTCCAGCTTCAGCACAGAGGTCAAAGTCATCTTATATGTTTGATTGGACCCAAGTGACCATAGAGAAATGTGTAGCTATCGGCTTGTATCTCATTAAAGATACAGAGAGGCAGTGGCAACGCCGATGGAGACACAGAGCCAGCAGAGGGACTGACAGTGGACAGTTGCTGCTTGCAGCGAAACTTAGTGTGTACCTAAAAGGATGTCTGGAGAAATGGGCGGAAGGAAGACAGGAAATGTCTGGATTGGTGGCAATCAGGGCGGAGCTGAGGAATGCCTGAGGGTTAGGGTTAAGTCCAACGTGTCCAAGAGGGGAGACATGAAAGGTGGCACAATGACAAATGGGCTTTGTGAGGAAGGAGATATGAGGAGGAGTGAAGAAGTTGGTACAGAAGTGATGGGCTGTAGTCCAGAATACTAGTAAATGCACACTGGGAAAAACTCGCATCACAACCTAACAGCTAATTCCTTAACCTGCCTCCATGAATGATTACTACTTTGAAAGGTTTTTGGTCATTTTACATTCTGAATTAAAGAAGATGAATGAAAATGTCTTGAGCCAAAGCCGGGCCGAGGAATAAAGATGATGGGCATGTTTTGGTGCCACGTGGTATCAGGGGCACGCATGGTGGTGCAGCAGTTGAGCTACTGCCTTTACAGCACCAGAGATCCATGTTTGATCCCGGCTCCGAGTGCTGGGTATGGAGTTTGTACGTTCTCCCTGTGACCTGCGTGCGTTTTCTCCGAGTTCTTCCTTTTCCTCCCACACTCCAAAGACGCATAGGTTTGTAGGTTAATTGGCTTGGTATAAAATAAAATGTAAATTATCCCCAGTGGGTGTAGCATTGTGTTAATGGGCGGGAATCGCTGGTCAGTGTGGACTCATTGGGCCAAAGGGCCTGTTTCAGCTCTGTATCTCTAAACTAAACTAAACATGTTCCCCAGTGAAGTTTTGGCTAGATTCAGAAGCTGTACATTCAAATTTCAAATTTATTTTGTCACATACACCTAGGTGTAGTGAAATTCTTTTTGCCATGCAGCACATTAAAATAAGAATACAACATGACAGTAATAGATAGTTTCAACATCAAAACATCCCCCCACAATGGTTCCCATTGTGGGGAAAGGCACAAAGTCCAGTCCCATCCCCATGTCCACCCATAGTCGGGCCTCCTTACTCGAGACCGTGGCTTCCGGAGCCATCAGGGCCGCGCCGAATGGAGCTCAACTGGCGATCTCATCAGGAGATCCCAGGCTCCCGATGGAAAGTTCAGCGCCGCCGCCCACAGCCGCTCCACAGACCCGCAGCTCCGCAACGGACCCAGCTCCAGTTCCCGGAGTTTCAGCGAAGTCACCGCCAGCCCCGCAATGACGCTCCAGCGCTGCACCGCCGTCCTCCGACCCGCAGCTCCGCCGCCGCCGATGCCGAACCAGTACCGCTGCCGCCGGTGCCGCCGCCGCTGCTAAGCTGATGCCGCCGACGTTGCCGATGCCGAAGCTCCAGGCGGTCCCCTCAGGAGACGCCGCTCCAGGCCCGCTGGTAAGCCGCGGGGATGGGTCGAAGCTGCAGCCTGGAGAAAAGCTGCATCTCCGACCAGGTAGGGACCCTGAAAATCAGTCTCCCCCTCCCCCACACACAAAAAAGCTAGAACTCCTCAAAACAAAACACTAAACTAACTAAAAATAGAAAAAGAGATGGAAAAAAACCAGACAACTGCAGGCTTGATGTATTTCCTTGATGTATTTGATTAAGATGACCCACTCATCTGGGGAAGTCCAGCATGTTTAGGATTCAGTATTATTGCAGCGAGCTGCTGTGGAAGTGAACACTCTCCTGTTGGGACAGATGCCCTATGCATTCCCACCATGTGACACAATGCAGATTAAAACTGTGTTGTTCCTGACCCCAGTGCTCTCTTAGTTCTCTTAAACATCCACTTCTGAGAATATTATATTGCTATATTTGAGGGCGTGAACCATATAAACCATATAACAATTACAGCTCGGAAACAGGCCATCTCGACCCTTCTAGTCCGTGCCGAGTTAGATGTGGCCCTTGTGGCTAAAGGGATCAGGGGGTATGGAGAGAAGGCAGGTACAGGATACTGAGTTGGATGATCAGCCATGATCATATTGAATGGCGGTGCTGGCTCGAAGGGCCGAATGGCCACTACTCCTGCACCTATTGTCTATTGTGTTGTATAAAACCCAGCCTAACGATTGTTTCTCTTCACAGAACGGAAGAAGGAGAGTGGTGGGCCAGTGTGCATGGAGGCAGAGGGTCAGGGTCGAGGACGGCAGCGTGTGGTGCTGCCTGTCCACTACCCAGGCCGTGTCCACCGCACCAGCCAGCTGACCACCTACCCCACCAGGACCAGTATGGACCCGCATGGGAATGCAGTAACCGTACTGACAGTGGAGCAACACAGCGAGCAGGGGCTCTTCCCGCCCCAGGCAGGGGCTTACGTCCGTAGCTTCCCCCCCGTGCACATGGACCATCACTGCAGTCTGGAGCACCGCGCCTTCCCCCAGTCTCACGCCTTCCGGAGGCCCAAGTTCAACGGGCGAAATTACACGCGGGCGCCCTGCTTTTCCCAGTACGAAACCATGTATCAACATTACTTCATCCAAGGACTGAGCTACCCACAGGCAGAGTCCCAGGTGGGGCTCATCAGCCACAAGGGACCCTCGCAGGCCTTTCAGGCGGGGGGCAGCATGTTGTATCCCACCGTTCTCCACATCCCGCCATCATCCCACCTGGACGGAGGGAGCAGCTCCAGCTTCAGCTGCTACCATGGCCACCGTTCGGTGTACAGCGGTTACCTAGCCGACTGCCCTGGCAGTGACAGCAGCAGCAGCAGCTCCAGCTCGGCCCAGTGCCATTGCTCCTCCAGTGACTCCATGCTGGACTGTACCGAGCTCAGCAACCAAGGCGTGTATGGGAGCTGCTCCACCTTCCGCAGCTCGCTGAGCAGTGACTATGACCCGTACGTGTATCGCAGCCGCAGCCCGTGTCGGGCGGGGGCCCTGCTGGTAGAGGGCCCGCCCAGGGAGGAGGAGGAGGAGGAGGAGGAGATCCCGCCCAAACACTGCGGCCCCTGTGCCGAGGGTGAGGCACGGCCAGCGGTGTCGCCCGCCGACCAGCTCTCCAACTGCAGCATGGACATGAACTACAGCAGCAGCTCCTCGCTGGAGTACCGGGAAGCCAGCTCCAGCGCCGGGGGCAGGCCAGGGTCTGGACACCAGCCGGCTGAGGACTGGAGCGGGCCCTCTGAACAGGCCTGTGCCCGCTGCTTGGAGATTCACGCCCTGGACTGCAAAGTGGCAGAGAGCGGGCAGGAAGGGCGGCGTTTCCCGCTGCCCAGTGTGGCCTGTCGCAGGAGGGCCGAGCCCAGGACTGCCTCGCAGGCTCTGTACAGTGTTGCCGGCAGCAGGCCGTGCTGGGCCGAGCTGGGCCAGGGCCAGGGCCAGGCCTGCTGCCGCTACCTGGAGAGACAAGCAGGCAGCATGGCCGAGGACTGTGCTGTCACCGTGCAGTACACCCAGGCTGATGAGACCCCACCCTGCAGCCCCCACACCTCCTCCTCCAGTGGCTGTGAGCGGGGCCAGCGTATCGCCATCATCCCTGAGGACACTGAGACTGACCTGCTGGCAGCAGCTGAGCCCTCCGAGGCCTCACGGCTGTGCCGGCCCCAGGACACGACGGGGCAACAGCGCAGGGAACCGTGCACTGCTCCAACGCCTCTCCATCCCCTTGCCCAGCCAGAGGCGACCTCACACAACATTTGCTCCAGGCCCCATGAGCCCACCGTGAGGAGTAGCTCGGCAGGTAAGCTGCCGCACTGTGCGCGATGCGTTGGGAGGTGGGGGTCCTGCTTTGGGAAGCATGGCTGTAAAACTTGGATCATTCTCTCTCCCGCTATTTGGAAATCCCAATGATTCGACCTCTGGTTCTTTGTGCTGCCCTGACACTCGCCAGATTCCTACAGTGATTGCTACTGCTCCCAGCTTGGTTCCTGAGAATGGACCTGCAGATGACCAGGGCTCTCCTGTTAAAAACATTTGGCCCCTAATACAAATGTCCTGACTGAAGATTAAGCCACATAGAAACATAGAAATTAGGTGCAGGAGTAGGCCATTCGGCCCTTCGAGCCTGCACCGCCATTCAATATGATCATGGCTGATCATCCAACTCAGTATCCTGTACCTGCCTTCTCTCCATACCCTCTGATCCCCTTAGCCACAAGGGCCACATCTAACTCCCTCTTAAATATAGCAAATGAACTGGCCTCGACTACCCTCTGCAGCAGAGAGTTCCAGAGATTCACCACTCTCTGTGTGAAAAATCTCTGGAACTCTCTGCATTTTACCACCTACCAAAGTTATCAACAGTCTTTGAATGCCCCAAGAGCATTAATGTTAGCATTATGTTTGATAGGTTTTGTTAACTGAAGGTTTAGGACTATAGTGAAAAGGTAGGTGCTTAGAGTTTGGGTCCTACAGAGCAGGTTAAAATAATCAATGCTTTTAAAAATCAAGTGTACCATTAAAATCTCAATTGCTATTATTGCACATTTCCATAAAATAATTAAAAGGTTCAACACAGTTGATGCAGGCCATCTGGCCTGTTGATGTTGTACTAGCTCTATACAAGGACAGTCCAACGAGTCCCACTCTCCCACTCTCTCTCTCTGACCCTGGACCATTTGCTTTCAGATCCCTTTGAATGCTGCCAGTACTACTGCCCCTGGCAGTGTGTTCCATGCCCCACCCATTCACTTCTAAAATAAAATCTTCATACTTGTCTGCAAAAAAAAATGTTTTAATACGTTAAATTTGGCTTAATTAATTCAGAATTTTTTTAATCGGTTGAAAGTTTTCTTTCTCCGAAGAAACTGTTGTTCTGTGTTAAAACAAACAGAATGCGAGTTGTGAGAAGCTGGTTCTGGGAGCCAGACCCGGTGAGCAAGAAGTTTTGTTTAGTTTAGTTTAGTTTATTGTCACGTGTACAGTGAAAAGCTTTTGTTGCTTGCTAGGCAGCCAGCAGCAAGACAATACATGATTACAATTGAGCCATTTACAGTGTACAAGGGAATGTAGACAAAAATGCTGGAGAAACTCAGCGGGTGAGGCAGCAGCTATGGAACGAAGGAATGGGTGATGTTTCGGGTCGAGACCCTTCTTCAGACTGATGTGGGGGGAGGGGAGGGGCAGGAAGAAGAAAGGAAGAGGTGGAGACAGTAGGCTGTGGAAGAGCTGGGAAGGGGAAGGAGGGAGAAAGCAAGGACTACCTGAAATTGGAGAGGTCAATGCTCATACCGCTGGGGTGTAAACTACCCAAGCAAAATATGAGGTGCTGCTCCTCCAATCTGGCCACAGAGGAGCCCCAGGACAGAAAGGTCAGATTTGGAATGGGAGGGGGAGTTGAAGTGCTGAGCCATCGGGAGAAGGGACGAACTGACCAGGGATTTCCCTGATCAATTCGTCTCTTCTCACCCAAACCATCCTCTCCCCTGGTACTTTCCCTTGCAACCGCAGGAAATGCTACACGTGTCGCTTTACCACCCCCTCGACTCCATCCAAGGACCCAAGCAGTCTTTCCAGGTGAGGCAGAGGTTCACCTGCACCTCCCCCAACCTCATCTATTGCATCAGCTATTCCAGGTGTCAACTGCTCTGTATCGGCGAGACCAAGCGTAGACTTGGCGATCGTTTTGCGCCACACCTCTGCTCAGTTCGCAATAACCAATCTGATCTCCCGGTGGCTCAGCACTTCAACTCATCCTCCCATTCCGAATCCGACCTTTCTTTTCCTGGGCCTCCTCCATGGCCAGAGTGAGTCCCACTGCAAATTGGAGGAGCAGCACCTCATATTTCGTTAGGGTAGTTTACGCCCCAGCGGTATGAACATTGACTTCTCCAATTTCAGGTAGTTCTTGCTTCCTCCCTCCTCCCCCATCCCTTCCCAGTAACTCGTGAAGTTTTTTCAACAGTGTGAAAAATTTCCAAGAGTAATAAAATACTCGTGATGAAGTACCACCAGTTTGATTTTTCGGGAGAGCTCTTGGGTGAACTCGCATCGTGGGACTGGGGCTTAAGTTAACTGATTGCCATGTCCCATTGCTGCCACTTATTCCCAATAACCCATTCTCCCTCACACGCCCATTTGTGAGGCGTGGGAGGAAACTGGAGTGGACACGTCATTGTGTGTGTGTGCATCGTGACAGCAGGAAGCATACGGTCAAAGTGGGGAGAGGCCAGTTTTTCCCGCTGAAGCCAGGAAGTTGTTCTTCACATAAGGCGTGATAAGGGCATTATTAGACTATTGGATAGGGTGGCAGAGACAGCAGCTGTCCCGGGACCATTCAGTAAGGCAGTATGTGGGGGAAGGGGATGGGCTGAGCCTGTGAGCTTTCTTAAAGATAATACGACACAATGGGCCAAATGGACCCCCCCCCCCCTTAAGCACACATGTCTCCAAATGATCCTTTCAGTGCGGCACTCCAGGCCAAGCAACAATGAAATATAAACGTTTCACCACAGCAACTGCTTTTGAAGATTCTGCTACGGATAAACTAACTTGCGTTAGACCCATCAAATAATGTTCTATCTTTATATATTATTGAGTCATCGTGTCGTGCAACACAAAAAAACAGGCCCTTCGACTAAACTTGTCCATTCCGACCAAGATACCTCATCTACAGTGGCCCTGCCTTCTTGCGTTTGGCCCATATCCCGCTAAACATATCTTATCCATGTACTTGTCATGTTAAATTGCACGAATGCAGGGTCACTGACAGATCAAACTGTACAAAAAGGGTGGGCAATAGTAATGTGAATGTCCTTAAAGCTGGGGTGGTGATGCATTAGAGGAAGCGAGCCTTGTAGCACAATCCTATCTTCATTTCCCTGTCACTGACCTCCCTTATCCTCCTACACTACTTAACTACATGCTCATTATTTTGTGAAGATAGTGTTGACATGATATTTTCTTGTGAAATGATAAGCTATTGTGGGGGAGGAAGGTTGTTTTTATTTTCTAAAGGCCAGACATCAATCATTGTCAGACTGATCTACTAGAACGGAGATGTGACTATTCCGAGTACTTTTAACTCTCACTGCGTCCAAAGCACTGATGTAGTCTGTGTAAAGGCCAATGCAGGATGAGGATTTTTAGTTTAGTTTTGTTTAGAGATACAGCGCAGAAAAAGGATCTTCGGCCCACCAAGACCAGCGATCCTTGGTTTCCTCCCACACTCCAAAAGCGTACAGTTAATTGTCAGTTAATTGGCTTGGTATAAGTGTAAAATATTCCTAGTGACAATAGACAATAGGTGCAGGAGAAGGCCATTCGGCCCTTCGAGCCAGCACCGTCATTCAATGTGATCATGGCTGATCATTCCCAATCAGTACCCCATTCCTGCCCCATCCAGAGAACCTGCCTCCACCGCCCTCTGAGGCAGAGAAATCCACAGACGCACCACTCTCTGTGAGAAAAAGTGTTTCCTCGTCTCCGTTCTAAATGGCTTACTCCTTATTCTTAAACTGTGGCCCCTGGTTCTGGTCTCCCCCAATTGTCCCTAGTGTGTGTAGGGAAAACAAAACAATTAAACTAATACTATCCTAGGGACAATTTACATTTACACCAAGCCAATTAACCTACAAACCTGTATGTCTTTGGAGTGTGGGAGGAAACCGTGGGTTATTGGTCGTTGCGGACTCGGTGGGCCGAAGGGCCTGTTTCCGTGCTGTTTCTCTAAAAGTAAAACTGATACTATCCTACACACACTAGGGACAATTAATTTTTTTACCAAGCCAATTAACCTACAGTTTAAACCTGGTCTTCTTTGGAGTGTGGGTGGAAACTGAAGGTCTCAGTGAAAACACACACAGGTCATGGGGAGAACGTACAAACTCCGTACAGACAGCACCCATAGTCAGGATCGAACCTACTGCTGCACCACTGTGCTGCCCATTTACTCCTTGATTTTCTGGAGTGGTGGAACTTATGAGCAGAGCAGTCCTACCCAGTTCTAGCAGGATCCTAGTCTTGTGAGCTGTTTCTAATCCTGACAGTTCGCAAGTCTAAATGCAGCCGTGAACAAATCCCATAAGGCAGAAGATGCCTGCAGCCCCGCAACAGCTGGCTAATCCATCCCACTGGTCTGCTAAATGCATAGGCCCTGTGTGTGCTTGGCCAATTGTCATCTGGAGAGAACTTGTATAGACTGGTCAATGAAGGGTTGGGAGGCCCAGGCAACCAAATGTGAAGACATTCAAGGTTCCTCTCCACATGCCACTCAAGCCTGGTCAGATCAAAAACAGAAAAGATGCTGAAACAAGTGAAAAATAAGATGCTCAAAACAGTTGCATTTAAGAAATAGCTTCAGCAATGTGTTTGTCAGCAGAGACCTTGTGGAGTGCAGGCTCATAGCTCAGTATCCAGCCTCATGGACAGGCTGTTCCTGCAAGTAACTGCCTTTAGGAGCAGGGGAAGTGATATCTACCGAAACACTCCTGTGCTTTTCCAGTTATCCATTTCCTTACGATGTAGGGTGGTGCCATTTGTCCCATCAAGTCAATGCAGACCATCATGGCAATCGCATTCCGTCAATTTTAAGAGTGTGGTATTTGAGTAATGCATACAGTAGAGGTCTTGAGTCCTGAATAGAAGCACAAAAGTGTTTTGGTGGATATCACTTCCCCAGCATCCTTCGCCCATCCTACCCGCCAGCTACTGAAATAGCCACGATTGAGGCATGTGCAGTGTTTGGACGGTTTTATGTTTAGTACGGCCGTTTGACGATTATACACCAAGAAGCAACATTTGTTTTTTTACAATAAGTGATTATGAATCAATACGATACAACTTTATTTATCCCAGGAGGGAAATTGACCTGCAAACAGTCATAAAACATGAAACATCAAAATAATGTGACGAGCGGAAAGGATTGGGGATGTGCGAAGATATGGGTTGGGGGGGCAGAAGAGGGACAGAAGGGGAGGAGTTGTAAAGTTTGATAGACACAGGGAAGAAGGATCCCCTGTGGCGTTCTGTATTGCATCTTGGTGGAACCAGTCTAGCTGTATTGTTCTTGATGCTCCACAGTTTATAGACAATAGGTGCAGGAGTAGGTCATTCGGCCCTTTGAGCCAGCACTGCCATTCAATGTGATCATGGCTGATCATCCCCAATCAGTACCCCGTTCCTGCCTTCTCCCCATATCCCCTGACTCCGCTATCTTTAAGAGCCCTATCTAGCTCTCTCTTGAAAGAGAGGACCATCCTTCCCTCCAAGACCACCTTCTATTAGTCCAACTCCGCCCCCAGGATGGAGCCAGCCATCCTGATGAGCTTGTTAATCCTGTTGCCGTCCGCAGACTTCACCCTGCTGCCCCAGCACATGACAGCGAAGGAGATGGCACTGGCTACCACTGATTGATAGATGTGCCGCAGATGTTGAAGGAGCGGAGCCTTCTCAAAAAGTACAGCTGGCTCTATTTCGTTTCAAAAGTATTCCACTGGCACTGCAGCACTTTGGGAGAATGCCTTTAGCCCAGGGCAGCTTCAAACAGTCGAACGAATACATGGAATTAATTGAGAATATATTGATTATCTCTTAAGAAACCAACACCGGTTTATTTCTGTAAGTCCTCACAAAGCTGTCATCCTGAAAGCTCCAAAGTACTGTGCATTTAACTTACTGTTGTCTAGACATGTTTTTGGTGTAAGACAAGTCTTCAGTGTGCTCTCAATGAACTTTCAAAGCATTCAATGTCAGATTTACAACCTGGTGAAATTAGAAAGCAAGCATGAGAGCCAAAGAGTGTGAATTGTCATAGACTGACGCATACACTACAATAACAACTGCAGGGTGCTTACTGTAGCAGGGTGTGGTTGGTTTGCACCAACACTACAGCATATTAAATTAAAAGCACTGTATAGAATGAACCAATATCTCTTATTGTTTTACTTAGTGTAGAGGTTCCATCTCATTGTGCTCCTTTACTGATTTGTTTTTTTTTGACATTTTTCTTGCTCTTATCTGGGTGTGAAGGATACTGGTGACATAGTATGTATTATCCATAAAGTTTTCCCGGAGTGTGAAGATTTCATTAAATGGTTTGGTGATGGAGTTACTGATGGACCGCTGTGAAAGTGTCAGAAAGTGTCAACATCCATGAGGCCAGTCTACAGATAACTAGACTGGATTGATTTGAGCACAAGACCTGTGGCCCACTTTGCCTGGATCATTGCTTTCCCTGAATACATTTAGGATTTGTTCTCAGGAAGACTGTCAAGAGCTGCGATCCTAACAGCTAAATCGAAAATTATGCCCCTGTCCCACTTAGGAAACCTGAACAGAAACCTCTGGAGACCCAAGGTTTCCGAGCGGTTCCCGGAGATTCTTGTCAGTCTCCCTACCTGCTTCCACTACCTGCAACCACATGTAACCTCCGGGAAGCGCATAAAATCCTTGGGTTGGGCGCAAAGTCTCCAGAGGTTTCCGTTCAGGTTTCCTAAGTGGGACAGGGGCATAAGGGTTATTGATTGGGGACGATCAGCCACGATCACAATGAATGGAGGTGCTGGCTCGAAGGGCCGAATGGCCTCCTCCTGCACCTATTTTCTATGTTTCTATGAAAACAATTGGAGGTCAACAGAGAGCATTTTTATAAGCTGCACATAAATTGGTCATTTGAATGGCCTGTGAATGCATATTCAAATGTTTCGAAGGGTCAAAGAGTGCAGGAAATGTGGAAAAATGTTGAAAAGGCCGATTGAGAAAAAAGAGATATTGATAGTGTATTCCTCGGAAGAGATGGTGGAAAGAATCACCAAAGTGGTGACTAAATCTTAAGGGGTTGGACAGGCTAGATGCAGGAAGATTGTTCCCGATGTTGGGGAAGTCCAGAACAAGGGGTCACAGTTTAAGGATAAGGGGGAAATCTTTTAGGACCGAGATGAGGAAAACATTTTTCACACAGAGAGTGGGGAATCTCTGGAATTCTCTGCCACAGAAGGTAGTTGAGGCCAGTTCATTGGCTACATATAAGAGGGAGTTAGATGTGGCCCTTGAGGGATCAGGGGGTATGGAGAGAAGGAAGGTACAGGATACTGAGTTGGATGATCAGCCATGATCATATTGAATGGCGGTGCAGGCTCGAAGGGCCGAATGGCCTACTCCTGCACCTATTTTCTATGTTCTAAATGGATAAGGAGTGGGAGGGGATAGAGATAATGAGACAGGGTTTCTGGCTGCAGTGGTTATGATGAGCCAATAATAGTTTCCATTGAAAATCTTAAAAGCAAAATGGTGAAGATTGGATGTTAAGTTATAGAGAAGTACAGGTTTTTTTCTGATAGGTTAATCCATCGTACAGTTCAGTGATTTTTTTAGAGCTATACGGCATTGAAATGGACCCTTCGGCCCAACTTGCCCATGCCAGCAAGATGCCCCACCGATACTAGTACCACCTGATCATGTTTTTTACCACTATCCCTCTGAACTTTTCTGAGCCATTTCCTTGTCCAAATGTCTTTTAATTATCGTTATAGTACCTGCTTCAACTGCCTCATCTGGCAGCTCGTTCCATATACCCTCTGAGTGAGAAAGTTCCTATCCTTGGGTTCCTAATAAATCTCTCCCCACTTAAAGTAAACCTATGTCCTCCAGTTGCTGATTCTGCTACTCCAAATAGAGAATATAGAGTATTGAACGGCATAGCACAAGGACAGGCCCTTCAGCTCACAATCTGCAGAACATGATGTATTGTGTATCGAGCACGTCTCCCGACATTCCCTGCATATTAATATGCGTCACCGTGGCGACGAAGCTCGGGCCTTCAAGTCCTGGCAACATTCTTGTAAATCTTCTCCGCACCCGTTGCAGCTTAACAACATCCTTCCTATACAAGGGTGACCAATACTGAACACAATATTCCAAATGTGGCCTCACTTTCTTGTACAAATGAACAATAACATCCCAACGTTTACACTCAATATCCTGACTGATGAAGGCCAATGTACCAAAAGCCTTTTATGACCTGTGATGTCACTTTCAAGGAGTTATGTATTGCACTCCCAGATCCCTCTCCTCTACAACCTGCCATTCACAGTGAAGGTCCTGCCTGGTAAGACTTCCCAAAATGCAACACCCTGCACTTATCTGCATTAAACTCTATTAACCTTTCCTCAGCCCACGTCCAACGGAGTCCGGCTGTAATTTTTGATAACCATCTTTGCTCTCGGTGATATCACTCGCCTTAGTGTCATCTGCAAACTTACTAATCATTACATCTATATTCTTACCACAATCATTGATTTAAGCCACCAACAGCAATGGGCCCAGTAGTGATCCCTGAGGCACTCTACTAATCACAGGCCTCCAGTCCAAAATACTTCCACCATCGCCTTCTGCTTCCTTCCATGAATCTTCCTCTATATTAAACTAGTTGTTACTACCCTTTCTTCTCATCCCTTTCTTAAAAGTGAACCACCTTGAATTTTTCAGGTATTAAATTCCATCTGTCACTTGCTTGCCCACTCTAAGCCGACTGCAGCTGTTTGTCCCATCCCAAGTTTGGTATTAGAAACATAGAAACATAGAAATTAGGTGCAGGTGTAGGCCATTCGGCCCTTCGAGCCTGCACCGCCATTCAATATGATCATGGCTGATCATCCAACTCAGTATCTCTATACCCCCTGTTCCCCTTAGCCACAAGGGCCACATCTAACTCCCTCTTAAATATAGCCAATGAACTGGCCTCAACTACCCTCTGTGGCAGAGAGTTCCAGAGATTCACCACTCTCTGTGTGAAAAATGTTCTCCTCATCTCGGTTCTAAAGGATTTCCCCCTTATCCTTTAGCTGTGACCCCTTGTCCTGGACTTCCCCAACATCGGGAACAATCTTCCTGCATCTAGCCTGTCCAACCCCTTAAGAATTTTGTAAGTTTCTATAAGAAATCAATCTCCTAAATTCTAGAGAGTATAAAACAAGTCTATCCAGTCTTTCTTCATAAGACAGTATTGCTGGTAAATCTTCAAATGTTTATGCTTTTTTAAATGTTACTATTTATCCCAACTTCATGCTGTGTCGTCGTCTTTTCTTTTATATCCTTGGGTTTATTTGTTATCCCAGCTGATATATACTTGGATTACAAATCCAAACTAGTACACCACTTTTGTTAACCAGCCTTTTGACTGGGACTTAGTCAAACACTTTCTTAAAACCCACATAGATTGCTTCCCTTTCATCAATTTGTTCTCCCGCTAGTATATCAAAAGGTTTGTTTGAGTGAACTGCAGTGCTTGTAGCCTCTCCTTAATTGGCCCTTGTCCATCATCAGTATGAAGCTGACACGTGTTATCAGCAGTGTCCTAGCCGTTCTTCTTGAATCCGTGCCTTACATTTTCCACTTCCCAGTCAGCTGGAACATCCCCAGCATCTGGGAAAGATTGGAATATTACGGCAAGCCTTTTGTTTATCTCCATAGATGTTGCTGCATCCGCTGAGTTTCTCCAGCACTTTTGTCTACCCTAGACAGGTACACGCCTAGGACAGGTTTGGAGGGAGATGGGCCAAACGTAGGCAGGTGGGACTGGTGTAGCTGGGACATGTGGGACAGTGTGGGCAAGTTGGGCCGAACGGCCTGTTTCCATGCTGTATCTATGACTACACAGAACAACTAAATCCTTATGGGCCTGTTCCACTTAGGCAACTTTTTAGGCAACTTCGCAAGCCCCACCTGTGGAAAACTCTGCCTTTCCAACCTTGACCTCCCTGGTCCTCTTGCAGCCCACAGAATAGAAACAGGAGTCGGTGATCCTCCATCCTAAGGGACTGCATAAGATTTGAACACAACTAATTAACAATTTTTCTCTGATCTTCATCTGTTTCATTCAACAACTGAAGATGCTTTACTTCCAATGGAGCATTCAGGAGGTGAACCTGTAACCTGTACCCAGTGCCTCTACCATTTGATTTGGGGCTGTGCTCTCCCCAAATAAAGAGAACCAAGTCTTGTTTAAAACAGGAACCTCGCTGGCATCAATACTCACCAGATAGACACACCATCATCATGACAGTCTAAAGCTGTTTTACATAACATGCACCCTTAGAACACTTATTGTTGTGCAAATTTGAAGCTTGTGTTTAGTTTATTTATTGATGAGCAGAACCACAGGTTGACACGTGAAATAAAATATTTAGAAAGCTATGATTAGCCTGTTGGGCTTCTCCCACTTAGGCAACTTTTTAGGCAGCTGCAGGAGACTATTGGTCGCCACATGTTCGCAGGAGGTTGCCGGGGAGTTGCCTTCATGGTCGTGAGGAGTTCCCGCATTCCGGGAACTAGTTGCGGCCTCATTATGGTCGCCGCGAATGTTTCAATGCGAAGACCAGAATGAAGCCGCCATGGAGAGTAGCGAGAATTCTCGTGCCGTAGGTAGGGTGCCAGGAGGTCCTAGTGGGTCACCAGGAGGTCAAAGGTTCTCGTAGGTTGTAGCCAGTGTTGACCAGTGAATTTCATTTGCTCATTGGGGGAAAAAAAACGTAAGCAGTAGTTTTCAGAACCAAGGATAACGGACCGGTAATGTTAATGTCCGCCGAACTTCACAGCCGTATATCTCTGCCTTCTGTCTTCACTCTCCCCCCCCCCCCCCCCCCTCCTCCCCCCTCCCCGCTCTTCCCCCCCCACCCCCCCCTTTTAAGGACTTTCCGTACACTCTGCTTTAGCTGCCTTAATTACAGCGCCAACCTTCCTGTTCATCGCGGAGTGTGGCTCTATGACCTTGTCTTTGCACTGTGTGAATTTCACTCAGACAGCGCTCCCCCCGCTTGCCCTGTCCCCCGCCTGCATAATGGGCTGGTGAAGGAAGCGATGTGTGTGTGTGTGTGTGTGTGTGTGTGTGTGTGTGTGTGTGTGTGTGTGTGTGTGTGTGTGTGTGTGTGTGTGTGTGTGTGTGTGTGTGTGTGTGTGTGTGTGTGTGTGTGTGTGTGTGTGTGTGTGTGTGTGTGTGTGTGTGTGTGTGTGTGTGTGTGTGTGTGTGTGTGTGTGTGTGTGTGTGTGTGTGTGTGTGTGTGTGTGTGTGTGTGTGTGTTCCACTTTGACAGTCGCCGTTCCAGTTGCCAGTTTTTCAGGCGACTGCCGGCAATTTAACAGTCGCCTATACAATGGCCTAAGTGGGACAGGCCCATTACAGTGCGTGCTTGCCGAGTTACTTTGTGCTTTATTGACAACATGACTCTTGTGAATATCCAATTACATCAGACAGCTACTCAGAAACTACCAAGTGGCTGTGGAGCATTTTGATAAACGGAATGTTATGTAGCAGGTGTGCATTGACTTCATGAAGTGGGGTGGACTACACAGAGCTGCAAAGTTTTTCCATATTTTGTACGGAAATGCGACAAGATTCAGATTCAGATTCAGATTCAGATTCAATTTTAATTGTCATTGTCAGTGTACAGTACAGAGACAACGAAATGCATTTTGCATCTCCCTTGAAGAGCGACATAGCAAACGATTTGAATAAAAAAAAAAAAGTGTCCGGGGGGTGGTGATTGGCAGTCACCGAGGTACGTTGTTTAGTAGAGTGACAGCGGCCGGAAAGAAGCTGTTCCTCGACCAGCTGGTTCGGCAACGGAGAGACCTATAGCGCCTCCCGGATGGTAGGAGGGTAAACAGTCCATGGTTGGGGTGAGAGCAGTCCTTGGCGATGCTGAGCGCCCTCCGCAGACAGCGCTTGCTTTGGACAGACTCAATGGAGGGGAGCGTGGAACCGGTGATGTGTTGGGCAATTTTCACCACCCTCTGCAATGCCTTCCGGTCGGAGACAGAGCAGTTGCCATACCATACTGTGATGCAGTTGGTAAGGATGCTCTCGATGGTGCAGCGGTAGAAGTTCATCAGGATCTGAGGAGACAGATGGACCTTCTTCAGTCTCCTCAGGAAGAAGAGACGCTGATGAGCCTTCTTGATCAGAGTAGAGGTATTGTGGGTCCAAGAGAGGTCAACGGAGATGTTGACTCCCAGGAACCTGAAGCTAGAAACACGTTCCACCTCCGTCCCGTTAATGTGGATGGGGGTGTGCGTGCCGCCTCTGGACTTCCTGAAGTCTACAATGAGCTCTTTGGTCTTCTTGGAGTTAAGGGCCAGGTTGTTGTCAGCGCACCATGCTGGACCTCCTCCCTGTAGGCCAGCTCATCGTTGTTGCTGATGAGGCCAATCACCGTTGTATCATCTGCATACTTGATGATGGTAGTACCATGTACAGGTGTGCAGTCATAGGTGAAGAAGGAGTAGAGGAGGGGGCTCAGCACACAGCCCTGTGGAACGCCGGTGTTCAGGGTGAGGGTTGAAGAGGTGTGCTTGTCTAACCTCACAGACTGGGGTCTGTTGGTTAGAAAGTCCAGTATCCAGTTGCAGAGGGAGGGGTCGATGCCCAGGTTACCGAGTTTGGTGATCAGTTTTGATGGAATAATGGTGTTGAATGCTGAGCTGTAATCGATGAACAGCATTCTTACATAAGTGTCTCTGTTGTCGAGGTGGGAGAGGGCGGAGTGAAGTGCCGTTGAGATGGCATCCTCCGTACTCCTTGCGGTAGGCAAACTGATAGGGATCCAGTGTGGGGGGTAGGCAGCTTTTGAGGTGTGCCAGGACCAGCCTCTCGAAGCACTTGGTGATGTTGGGGGTAAGTGCAACTGGGCGGAAGTTGTTGAGGCTTGCCGCAGTGGAGTGTTTTGGCACTGGCACGATGGAGGTGGCTTTAAGGCAAGTGGGGACAACTGCTTGGGCAAGTGACAGGTTGAAGATGTCAGTCCAGACGTCTGTCAGCTGCGCAGCACAGGCTCTGAGCAAGCGCCCGGGGATGCCGTCAGGGCCAGCAGCCTTACGTGCATTAGTCCTACTCAGTGCCACGTACACGTCGTAGGGGGTGAGTGTGAGGGGTTGGTGATCGGCAGGTAGCACAGCCTTGATGGCTGTCTCTAGATTGTCCCTGTCGAAGCGGCCATAGAAGTGATTAAGCTCCTCAAGGAAGGAGGCGTCGCTGGATGTGGGGGTGATGTTGGAGGGTCTGTAGTCCGTGATGGCCTGGATGCCTTGCCACATGCGTCGGGGGTCGGAGTTGTTGTTGAAGTGCTCCTCAATCCTGAGCTTATGGCAGTGCTTGGCCTTCCTGATGCCCCTCTTCAGGTTAGCCCTGGATGAACTGTAGGCTCGAGCATCGCCTGACCTAAAAGCGGTGTCCCGTGCTTTCAGCAGTAGCCTGACCTCGCTGTTCATCCATGGCTTCTGATTCGGGTATATGGTCACCTGTTTGAGGGAGGTGACACTATTGATGGTGGAGTTTATAAAGTCCAGAACAGAGGATGTGTAGGAATCAATGTCCGTGTGAGAGTCAAGGGTGGCCTGGGCTGCAAACGCCTTCCAGTCAGTGTTTCCAAAACACTGCTGAAGTGTGAAGTCCGCTTCCTGTGACCAGACTTTAACTGTCCTCATAGTTGGTTTAACCCGTCTGATGAGTGGGGAGTACTTAGGGAGCAGGAAGAATGGCTTCAGCCATGTTGGTGTAGACTTTGTCCAGTGTCTTGTCTACTCTAGTGGGGAAGGATACATGTTGGTGGAATTTGGGGAGTACAGTCTTCAGGTTGGAGTGATTGAAGTCACCCGCAACAATGAAGGCTGCCTCGGTGTCAAGAATACGGATGTACAGTTCTGCGTTGTTAAATGTGAATTTTTTTAGAAGTCCGTATTTAACATCGCTAAATCGACCATAGATAATCGTAACAACGTAACGAGGTGCCGCTGACGGGGGGCAGCGGCCGGGATCGGCCCGACTTCCTGTTTCGTTGGCGTGCCGCTCACCAAGGGGTGGTGACCCGGTGAGGCTGACTTGGGATCCTGCTGCTTGGAAAATGCAGGGATGTGGGGGGTCATGCTGAACCTCTGGGGATTGCAACAGATTAAATCTATTGGTGTTTTGAGTTTCAAGATCTGGATGATTGTTTTTATGGCCGTTGGTCTGCCGCGGTGCTTGGGGTCTCTGTCGATCTTTCTCGCTCTCTCTCTCTCCCTCCCCTCTCCCTCTCCTTCCCTCTCTCCCTCCCTCCCTCCCTCCCCTCTCTCTCTCTCTCTCTCTCCCCCTCTCTCTCTCCCCTCTCTCTCTCCCTCTCTCGCTGTGTCTCTGTCTTTCGGTCTATCCCTACCTCCCTGTCTCTCTCCCACGCGCTCTCTCTGGGATGGCTCAGCGGGACGGACGGTGGCTCTGGTGAGTGGATGGCATTTCGGGTCGAGACCCTTCTTTAGACAATCACAAGCATTCTCACCAACGAGAGTTCAGTTCAGTCTGTTGAAGGGTCTTCTCTCCAGAGCCGTTGCCTGTCCCGCTGAGTTACTCCAGCTTTATGTCTAACTTCAATTTCAGAGTTAAATAAAAACACAGAATGCTGGTGGAACTCAGTGGGCTAGGCGGAATCTGTGGAGTGAACGGATTAGGAGTTGTTTCGGGCCAGGGTTCTTCTTCAATAGGAAAGAACTGCAGATCAGGCATGATATTATTCCAATTTAATCGGAATTCCGATTTTTTTGTTTTCCTGTTTGTCAATTTTTTGTGCCCGATTATTTGGTGGCCAATCAACCGCTGTCTCTAAGGGGGTTGCGTCCAATCACCGACCAGCTTCCCTTAAAATTCCCGTCCAATCAACCGCTGTCTCCAAGGGCATTGTGTCCAATCACATAATGCGCTGGTCACTTGGCGGCCAATCAGACGCAGTCTCCGAGGGGCGTTGCGACCAATCACCGACCAGCTTCCCTTACTGACGCAGACAATGGCTGCAGCCAGCAGAGAGAGAGAGAGAGAGAGAGAGAGAGAGAGAGGCAAGAAAGCAGCTATGACATGTAATACACAATTAACTGTGTTACAAATACTGTACATAATACACAAGTTATGCATTCTTGTACTCTTACACGGGTATGACCGCACATTAAAAAAAATCCAGCAAAATAGCACCGCGTAAAAACACTGATTTCCTCAGCAAAATACTGATTTTCAGGTACTAGAATATTGAAATGCTCTGACAAAACTTGGCAGCTCTGACGACATGCCCATTTCGTGCCTATGATTCAGAGGTGGAGATGGTTGAGAGCTTCACCTTCTTAGCTATAAATAGCACTAACAATCTGTCCTGATTCAATCGTATGGACGTAATGACCAAGAAAGCACACCATACCTTCTACTTCCTCAGAAATTATGCATTTCTCCAACGACTCTTTTCAGTTTCTACAGATGCATCCTATATGAAGCATCGCAACTTGGTATGCCATTTGCTCTGGCCAAGACTGCAAGAAATTACAAAAAGTAATGAAGGCAGCCCAGTCTATCATGCAAACTACCCTTCCCCTCTCACCCATATTATCTGCAACTCTACTTCACGCTGTCTCGGGAAACAGCCAACAAAATCAAGGACCACTCGCCCGAAGGTCGGAAGGCACAGTAATCCCCTGCACCCCTCACCACCTCCTCCCTTTCATCACCACCTCCTCCCCCTCCCCCAGAGTCGCCGACTTACTCCACCCTGGAAGCGACAGCAGGTGAACAGGGAGGGAGCCCCATGGTGACCGAGGGGGCACACTGAAACACAAAGTGCTGGAGTACTCAGCCGACTGAATCAGTCTGAGGGAGGGTCTCGATATCACCTCTCTGTGTTCTCCGGAGACCCTGACCCACTGGATTACACCAGCACTTTGTGTCCTTTTGATGTGTGAAGAAGAGCTCGCTGGAGCACCTTGCTTGTCGGAAGTGGAGTCGGAAACTGGGGCTCTAAACAGCCGGGAAGATGGTGGGAGCCGGGGATGGGACGGCAGGTCATTCCATTCGCAGTCAATTTATTTTATTTGAGTTTCTGGCACTCTGTGGTGCTTTGGAGACACAGGAGGGGAGTTATTAGTGGACCAGTTTGTGTTTTGTCCTTTCATTACCACATGACCTCTGTTAGTCCAGATAAACGATTAATCCAGAAAGGCTCTGGAACTGAGGGTGCCGGAAATTGAGTGTTCAACCTGTATAATAATCAACCGAAACCAAGGTGTATTGCATTAAGCAAATTCCTGTGCTGTAGTTGTAATCCAGCCAAGACTAGTTAAATTACCATAGTAATTTTGAGGATCAATTAAAATTACCCATATTTAGTGCTCCATGTTTAGTGCTTCACCTTGCTACAATTGGCTGTTGTTGCTGGCAGTTCCCAGGAAGTTTTGGTTGATGAATGATGATTTGCCACAGCCAATATATTGTCGTGAATGTCATGTATTGTTTACTTTACTATCTGTTGTAGTAAGAATGTCATTGTTCTATCGGGGGGGGGGGGGGGGGGGGGGGGGGGACATATGACAATGAAACACTCTTGACTCTTGACCTGACAGTGTTGTGTGACCTCCTGGCCACATCCAAAATGCCAGTGGCAGATGTGCCCCCAGAATCAGTCTGGTGAGCCTCTGTAATGCATGGCAGTGCTTAGCGCATTTGTGAGACATTAGCATGTAGTGTACAGTATGCTTTTGAAGATTGCAGGCTGTAATTGGGAACAGAGCTACAACTGCCCTTCAGCAGTCTGGAAAGAAAAAAAAATCAGTCAAACTTAAATATGCATTTGTTAAAAATTTAAATCAAGAAAAAATGTGAAGATGAAGGGAGCTGCAGAGAGCAGCAATACAGTAATGTGCTGCAGTAGACTTCAAATAAATAACATGACATGCTGATCCACATTCATATTATTGTGCAGAACCATTCCACCTTTTTGATTACATTTGTCGACTCTCCAATTTTATTTCCCCTCTCTTCCCTAAAGATGCTGATCTCACTGAGATATTTTGAGTGAATGAAAATCAAACAGGATAGTAGCTGGAAATTTAAAATAGGAACAGGGCAAGCTGCAAACGCTGAGCATGTCTGGCAGCATCTGAGGAGAGAAAATAGAGTTGACGTTTCTGGTCAAAGTTCCTTCATCAGAAAATAAGTTAAGAGAGGGGGGGGGGGGGGGGGGGGGGGGGGGGGGGGGAGAGAGCAAGGTGACAATCCATGATACGTTGAAGACGAGGTGACACAATTCTTTCAGTTGTCCAGTTATTGAATGAATCAGGGCTAATAAAGGGGAGACATAGCTGGAGCCACGAGCTGCAGAACTCATGGGGAGGAATGTGCTGGAGCCATGAGTTGCAGAAAGAACAGTTGCTGGAAATATCGGGCAAAAGGGATTGCTGGAAACACTCAACAGTTCACCTAGCACCTGTGAGTAAAACTGAACTACAGGTAGTTGACTGGCCGGTTCTGACCCACAGCAAAGGATGTTATTCCAAAACTGTTGAATTCACCCCTGGTGGATATATAGAATGTGCTGCCAGAGGGGGTAGTTGAGGCAAATACAGCATTTAAAAGACAATTCCATAGGTACATGGATAGGAAAGGTTGAGAGGGATATGGGCCAAACGCATGCAGATGGGACCAGCTTAAATGGGCCATCATAGTCAACATGGCTGAGTTGGGCCAAAAGATCTGTTTTTGTGCTATGTGGCTCCATGACCAAGACTTGCAAAGACCGCAGATGAGGATACGGGCTCTTCCTCAAGCTTGAGTTGTGTTTTGCTGGGAATGGACAGGAGAATTATAGTCATCGATGACTGAAAGCTCAGGGTCATCGTTGTGGAGTGAACAGAGGAATCTTCAAAGCACTCACCCAATCTCCAAGTAGAACAGCAACATTGTGAACACCAATTGAAATACACGGAGGGGGATGGACGGTAGAGATGTACCAGCAAACCAGAGGCATAAGAAGAACAGTTGCTTCAGAATGGTGAAGGAGAGGAGGAGGCAAGATGAAGATGTCAAGAGTCAAGTGTTTTATTATTGTACGTGCTGAAATGGAATAATTAAATTAGTATTTGCAGCAGCATAACAGGTTTGTAAGCACAACACTCAATCGATAGTATAATATCACTGCATTGTTCAGTTGCTGCAGGAAGGAGAAGAGCCAGGTTGGAGTTCCCAAAGTGAGGGTGAGAGATGGAGCAATAGGCAACTTCGATGGTGGTATAGCAGTGGTCGAGGGTCTTTGACCCTCTGGTGCTATAGAACATGTTCTAGTGGTATGTTGGGAATGATTTCTTTAAGAGGGCCTCGTTGAAATCGTCGGCAATGTTAGGAAGGGTGTCGGGGTATGCTGTCTGGTGGTTGATGGCCACAGTGTGCAGCTCTTCCAAGACCAGACAGACGTCTGCCTGGGGTGATATGTAGACCTCGGTCAGGATGATGTAGGTGAATTCCCTCGGGAGGTTGAAGGCATGGCACTTCACTGGCAGAAGTTCCACGTGTGGACAGTAGGAGATAGACGGGACTGCTACATCTGAGCACCACCAAGAGTTGACCATGACATAGACGCCACAGCCTCTCTTGCCCTGATGTCTCAGCTTGGTCCATGCTATGAATGGAGAAACTAGCTGGGGAGCTGGGTGTGAGCCATGTCTCTGTGAAACAGAGCACACTGCATTCATTCCCTCATCCCTCTTTGGTAAAACAAAAACAGGAACTTGCTCAATTTTATTGGAGCAGGTGGTTTGCAGGCAAGGTGGGATGCTTTTAAACGTGTGATAACAATAGTTCAATGCATGTATGTTCCTGTCAGAGCCAAGGGCAGGGCAGGTTGGCATAAGGATACTTGGATGGTGGATGACGTTTCGGGTCAAGACCGTTCTTAGAGAAAACAATCCAAGTCTATCCAACCTCTCCTTGTAGCTGAAACTCTCTAATCCAGGCAGCATTCTGGTAAACCTCCTCTGCACCAATCCTCTTTAAAGCCCCCACATCAATCCTGTACTTGGGTGACCACAACTGTACTGTACTAACCAACATCTTCTAGTGGTGAACCCAGATAAAGTGGATGGGATTGTAGATAGGGAAGAGGGTTATCAAATAATACAACAGGACCTTGATCAGTTGGGCAAGTGGGCTAAGGAATGGTTAACAGTTTATTGGAGATGTGTGAGGTGTTGCATTTTGAGAAGTCAAACCAGGGCAGGACCTTCACAGTGAGGGACAGGGCTCTGGGGAGTGTTGTAGAGCAGAAGGAGTGCAGGTACATAGTTCATTGAAGGTGGCATCACAGGTAGATAGGGTGGTCAAGAAGGTTTTCAGCACATGGCCTTCACCAGTGTTGAGTGTAGAAGTTAGGTGTTATTTTACAGTTGAAGAGGCCATATTTGGAGTATTATGTTCAACTGATCACAACTGCTACAGGAAAGATATTGTTAAGCTGGTAAGAGTGCAGAGAAGATTTACAATGATGCTCGGACTTGAAGTCCTGAGCTATATGCAGAGGTTGTGCAGGCTCGTACTTTATTCCTTTGTGCACAGGAGGATGAGGGGTGATCTTAAAGAGGTGTATAAGGTCACGAGGGGAATAGATAGAGTAGATGCACAGTATTTTACCTAGAGTAGGGGAATCAAGAACCAGAGGACATGGGATTAAGGTGAGAAAGGAAAGATTTAACCGGAAACCTAAGAGACAACTTTTTCATACAGAGGGTGGTAATATATGGAGTGAACTAGTGAACTGCCGGGGGTGGGGGGGGGATAGTTGAGGCAAGCGCTGTAATAACATTTAAAATACATTTGGACAGGCACATGGATAGGAAAGATTTAGGGAGATATGGGCCAAACGTTGTTGGGACTGTTGTAGGTGGGTCTAATTGGTCAACATGGCAAGTTTTGCAGAAAGGCCTGTTTCCATTCCCTATGGTTCTATGACTCTAAAGCAGGGTGTCAGACTGACGACACTGATTTCATCCAAATAAGTTCAGAACTGTTATGTTTGATCCTTTGTGCTCTTGTGATGCTGGCAAAATGGCGCCACGATTCAGCATTACCTGAGATATACCAGGGATAAGATGGACAAGATCGCACTTGCTGAAAGCTATAGAAAGCTTGATGGGCCAAATGGCCTCCATCTATGTTTCATTTTGAAGCTGTGATTTGAACCCTGGGTTGCCAGCTGACCACATTTCCTACGTCCGCGCTTGTGCAATCGTCTCTTTGTCTTCATTCAAAGCGATTAAGTTGGAGTGGGCTGTGCGGTCACTTCCCTCCAGGGCAGAAAGTTTTGTTAGTTAGTTTAGTTTATTGTCACGTGGACCGAGGTACAGTGAAAAGCTTTTGTTGCGTGCTATCCACTCAGCACAGAGACAATACATGATTACAATCGATCCATTTGCAGTGTATGGATACATGATAAGGGAATAACGTCTAGTGCAAGGTAAATCCAGAAACCTCCATGAGGGGAGAACAGGGGTGGCTAGGGTGCGACTCATCATTGATTGTGCTGCTGGCCTTGCCGAGGCAGCGTGAGGTATAAATGGAGTCAATGAAGCAAGGATGGTTTGTGTGACGGTCTGGGCTGCGTCCAATTCCTTGCAGTCTTGGGTGGAGCTGTTCCCAAACTAAGGTGTGATGCATCCTGATAAAATGCTTTCTATGGTGCATCTGTAGAAGTTGGTGAGAGTTGTAGGGGACATGCCGAACGTCCTAAGCCTTCTAATGAAGTAGAAGCGTCGGTGTGCTTTCTTTGTCCATGATTCCATATGGGTTGGCCAGGAGAGTTTGTTGGTGATATTGACTCCTCTAAGAATTTGAAGTTTTCAACCACCTCTATGCCAGCACCGTCAATGCACACTGGGGCATGTGTACCACTTCGCTTCTTGAAGTTGATCACTATCTCCTATGTCTTACTGTCATTGAGAAAAAGGTCACTGTCTCGACACCAGGACACGAGGTTCTCGATCTCCTTCCTATGGTCCGTCTCATCATTATTTGATATCTGGCCCACAATGGTGGTGTCGTTTTGATGTAAACAAACTCTTTCCATCTGGGCCCTTGGTAAGTCTGGAGCAGCCATCCTCATCGGCCTGGATGCATTGAATTCCCAATGTTAACAGTGGTGAGACATTTGGTTCCAGCTATTGATCAGCACGTACTTTGTGTTTGATCTCCATTGGCAATTGTTACAGCAGCAAAGTTGACAATTTGTTTTGCTGGGAATCTGACCTTTTTGTCACTTGGCCCTTGTCAAATGTATACCAAATAATAATGATAGCATCATGATTATAACATAGAATGGATAACAGCAATTGCATTCGAACAATGAAAAACAAAATTAATTTGTATGCCTGAATTTTAGAAGCTTACCATTGTAATTGAGAGTTTGTTCCTCTTTGCTAATCATGTTCTTTTTCTTCTTTCTGTAGGGTCAGGACCATCTCTGATGCTAGAGAAAGATTTTGGCACTGAACAGAACATCTGATTTTATATATGTATGTGTGTAAATAAGTACGGAGATACGGGAAGCAATGAATAAAACTCCAAACCCAGTCCTTAACCGACTGTTTTAGCTTTGACAAACACCCACACCAGTGGTAATATGGAGAAAAACACCAAATCTGATGCAACTTCCCTGATCCAACTTCTCAGTTCATGCTGCTTGTCTTGTGAGATCAAGATCTGCTGTTATTTAAACCCTGCTGACCTTTGTTACAAGGCAACAAAGCTACTGTTGTCAAGGAACATCAGGAATAAACTTTGATCTGTTGTCCAAGGGATTTTTGAGCCTTCTGCATGCTCAGGATTACAGTTGCCTTAGTAAATCAGCAATATGAAATGTAAGGGGAGAAAACAAGAGAGGGGGAACACGAAGAGGCAGAAAAAGGGGGGAAATTATTTGAGGGGGGGAAGCAAGTTGGGGAAAGGCGCGGGGGTGGGGGGGGGAGGGGGTGGGATTGGGGTTGGTTGGGGGTGGGAAGGAAGCAACAGCCATTGTATGGCTTTGACTGAATGTTTTTCACTGTGCTGCATGGAATGAACCAGACAAGCTTATAACAAGCACTCATGGAGGCCATGGAATGGGCTGAATGATAATACACCAGTGTATGTTTTGTTCATCCATATTGAAAGGCACCACAGTTGAGTTTTATGTACACAATAATGCCTTCACTGCCTGACCGCCTTGTTGGGTACTTAAGGCACTATTTTATATTTGTAGCACTTAAAAGATTTGTCTGAAATTTCTTGTAAAGAATTATAAAATGGTCAAGAGTTCTCTCCGTCATTACCAGTTTTTTCTAACGTGTTAAAAAGGCTAGAAATTGTCTGTGTATATTCTGTATATGTATAGCGGCACATTTCATTTATGGAAATATGTTCTCAGAATATTTATTTACTAATATATTTATCTTAAGCCATGTCTTATGTGGAGAGTGTATGTGGAGACATTATGAAATAATCATTGGAGAAATCACTAACATGGGACCTTGTAAATACATGATAATTGCACACAAAGATTAAATATTCTCTGACCAAAAACTGATTTTAAATTTTAGTACTATACAGTTTTGTAATAAAAAATGTACAAATGTCATGCGAAAAATACAGTTTTATCAAGTAAAGGATTACTGGTGATTTCTTGTGGCTTCACATCAGAACTTGATGTTTTTATTTTGCCGATGTTAATTCCTAAATGCTGAGGTCAAAATGAAAATGGAAATGAACATATATTGTAGCTAGGTAGACAAAAATGCTGGAGAAACTCAGCGGGTGAAGCAGCATCTATGGAGCGAAGGAATAGGTGATGTTTCGGGTTGAGACCCGTCGTCAGACAGTATATATCGTAGCTAAATGTTCAGTTGTGAATTATCAGCCGTGGTTCAATTGGGAACATCACTTCTAAGTATTATTCATAGATAATCACTGCGTTAACCTACCCTGAGACCTAGAAGAACAGTACAGCGCAGGATAGAAACAAAAGCCTGGAGTAACTCAGCGGGTCAGGCAGCATCTCTGGAGAAAAGTTACAGGTGATGTATCGGGTGGAGACCCTTCTTCAGACTGGTCTCAGGAACACAGGAACAGTCTCTTTGGCCCACAATGTCCATGCCAAACATGATGTCAAGTTAAACTAATCTCTGTCTGCATGAGATTCATATCTGTGGATATGGTCTCCAATTGGAGGCGTGGATTCGAATCCCACTTCTGACACCATGTGGATGTACACCAGACACAGATTGTGATTTAAATTCATCTTTAATCAGCACTGAGACTTTAATAGCACAAAGGATGGTTGGTTGTCAGTACATCCTGGCTGCTCGAACTGAACTGTGCTGGAAGCAATTGTTAGTATAAGTGTTACAGTGGGGTGGAGTTAGTGATGCTGGCTTGTGTGTGATTGGTTGACATGCATCATCAATCTATAATATCCCTCCATTCTCTTTATACGCATGGGCCTGTCTAAATGTGCCTCTTAAATGTCATTGCCTTTTCTGTCTCCACCACTACCCCTGGCAGAGCATTCCTGGCACACCACTCTATGTGGAAACAACTTACCCTGCACATCTAAAAGTTGCCCATCACACCTTAAAGCTGTGCCCTCTAGATCTTTACATTCCTATCCTTGGAAAAAAGTTTCTGACTGTCTACCTAAAGAAAACAATTCAAGTCTGTCCAGCCTCTCCTTATAGTAATGACCCTTTAATCCAGACAACATTTTGGTTAACTCCTGCACCTTCTCCAAAGCCTCCCCAACCTCACTGTAATGGGGCGACCAGAACTACACACGGTACTCCAAAAGTGGCCTAACCAAAGTCCTGCAAACAGCTTCATGACTTGCTGAATCTTATACATAATGCCCAATTCTCTATTAAGTTGATCATGCTGTTCAAATTGGCCAAGCCTGTAGGGCAAATGGCAAACATAGAAATGTGCACCAAATCTAGGCAGAACCTTGAGTTGTGAAAGGTGGTCCATAAAAGCAAGTTTTTGGCTTGGAAATTCATTCATATAAATCTGACAAAATAAATGAGGCTGAATATTAGCTTAATGTGGAGCATGGCAATATTGCGTTCATTTTTGGAGTTGGTGGTACGTTAAGAAATAAGCCTACTCATATTCAGGTAAGATTCTCTGCCTCAGAGGGCAGTGGAGGCAGGTTCTCTGGATGCTTTCAAGAGAGAGCTAGATAGGGCTCTTAAAAAAAGTGGAGTCAGGGGATATGGGGAGAAGGCAGGAACGGGGTACTGATTGGGGATGATGTTTTTTCGTCTGAAGAAGGGTTTCGGCCCGAAACGTTGCCTATTTCCTTCGCTCCATAGATGCTGCTGCACCCGCTGAGTTTCTCCAGCTTTTTTGTGTAACCAATAATTATAGAGACTATTTTCCCTGAAACAGTGACATTTCAGGTGCCAGCATTCAAACACTATACATCATTCTCTCAGAGATCTCAGACTTTTCATTGCCTCAAATATAACCTCGTGTCTACACTGCTTTTCTCATGCAACTCAGGGTCATGCCCACTGACACCATGTTTTGGAAAACATGATTGAACTGGATGAGGTGTGGAGGAGATTCATTGTGGTATTGCGGGGGCTAGTAAATGTTAGCAATTAAGGAAGATTGAAGAGGCTGGGATTATTGTTATAGGAATAGATTCAGATTCAATTTTAATTTTTTAATTGTCATTGTCAGTGTACAGTACAGAGACAACGAAATGCATTTAGCATCTCCCTTGAAGAGCGACATAGCAAACGATTTTGAATAAAAAAAAAATAAATATAAATAATAAGTGTCCGGGGGGGGGGGGTGGTGATTGGCAGTCACCGAGGTACGTTGTTTAGTAGAGTGACAGCGGCCGGAAAGAAGCTGTTCCTCGACCTGCTGGTTCGGCAACGGAGAGACCTGTAGCGCCTCCCGGATGGTAGGAGGGTAAACAGTCCATGGTTGGGGTGAGAGCAGTCCTTGGCGATGCTGAGCGCCCTCCGCAGACAGCGCTTGCTTTGGACAGACTCAATGGAGGGGAGCGTGGAACCGGTGATGCGTTGGGCAATTTTCACCACCCTCTGCAATGCCTTCCGGTCGGAGACAGAGCAGTTGCCATACCATACTGTGATGCAGTTGGTAAGGATGCTCTCGATGGTGCAGCGGTAGAAGTTCACCAGGATCTGAGGAGACAGATGGACCTTCTTCAGTCTCCTCAGGAAGAAGAGACGCTGATGAGCCTTCTTGATCAGAGTAGAGGTATTGTGGGTCCAGGAGTTCAGGAGAATTGCAGAGTATTCCTACCAATCTCTTCCACATCCCAAGTTTGTTGCTCATTGCCACATTGGGACATCATCCAACCTCAATGCTTATAGAGAGGAAATGCTGTCTCATCTTCTTTCAGCCCCATGGAATAGAGATTGGGCATAGGCAAGTGCCCATGTTTCCGGCTCTCCAATAATATAGAACCTACTTAGTGTCCTTGCAGGAATCTCCTTGGCATCTCCATGCCAAGAGGATCTGGTTGCAGCCCTGGAGAGTTTCAGTCATCCTTTTGCACATATGGGTAGTATTCTTCAATAGTACATATAGGTCCCTCTGACCTACAATCCCAGAAGCATAATTCCCATTATTGTCATCTCTTAATTAGGTAGCAACACTTTCCTATAACTGGAAGAGTGTTGTGTGATTTATGAGGTGCCTATTCAGGGGGTGCGTGTATGCATCATACCTGGTGGACCATGTGCCAAGACAGGAAGATGCTGCAAGCACAGCAATCGAGAACAGAAGGATGAAACAGACACATCTTAGGGTAACAAGCAGTCGCAAGGCCAGAAAATTGGTGTGGAGCTCCTTCAAAATGTTTGTGCCTATAAAGAATAATTTACAATTCCGCTACTGATGGCAAATCAAAAGGAATAGTCCCTCCCTCTCATAGTATCAGCCTTGTCTCATTAATCACACCCTTCCCTGACAATTCAGTGCATTAGTGAGAGAGCTGGAGCCATCTTTCGAAGGTGATGTTAACTTGAAGACCTGCGTGCTCTCTCGAGCAAGTGTTAGGGGCCCATTGTTCTTACATGAAAAATAATACGAGAGTTAATCTTGGTGAGTTAAGGCAAGGAGATTGGTTTCAATGAAAGGATGTTTACACCGAAGGCAGACACAAAATGCTGAAGTAACTCAGTGGAACAGGAAAAATGTTCCCAATGTTGGTCGAGTCTAGAACCAGGGGCCACAGTCTTAGAATAAAGGGGAGGTCATTTAACACTGAAGTGAGAAAAAACGGTTTCACCCAGAGAGTTGTGAATTAATGGCCTCCACTGCCACAGAGGGCAGTGGAGGCCAAATCACTGGATGGATTTAAGAGAGAGTTAGATAGAGCTCTAGGAGCTAGTGGAGTCAAGGAATATGGGGAGAAGGCAGGCACGGGTTATTGATAGGGGACGATCAGCCATGATCACAATGAATGGCGATGCTGGCTCTAAGGGCTGAATGGCCTCCTGCACCTATTTTCTATGTTTCTATCTCAAGAGAACGAATGGGTGACGCTGACTAAAGACATTTCTCCTCATCTCCTTCAACATCCTTTAATTCTGAGGCAATAACCTCGAGTCCTAGGCTCTTCCGCTGGTGGAAACATCCTCTCCACATCCACTCTGTCCAAGCCTGTCACTATTCTGTATGTTTCAATGAGGTCTCTTAAACTCCAGCGAGTACAGGCCCAGTGCTGACAAACGCGTATCATAGCTGAGCTGCCAGGAAAAGCCTCATCGCCAGCAACTTCACCAGAAGAAAGGGTGAGCTGCAGTGAGAAGCCTGAGATTGTCATGTTACCTCTTCTGAGACCAGCACTGTACATACAAGCCTGAGATAACCGACCTCAGTGCTAATGCACCCTGACCAGGGGAGTGGGGGGAGTCAGTCTCAGTCTACCTCACTACAGAAGGGGGAGCAGTTGTACAGTTTGATAGCCACAAGGAAGAAGGATCTCCTGTGGCGTTCTGTGCTGCATCTTGGTGGAACCAGTCTGTTGCTGAAGGTGCTCCTCAGGTTAACCAGTGTGTTATGGAGGGGGTGAGCTGTATTGTCCAAGATGCTCCACAGTTTGAGGAGCATCCTCCCCTCCAAGACCAACCTCCCATGAACCCTACTCTGCCCCCAGGACAGAACCAGGCTTCCTGATCGAGTTTGTTAATCCTGTTTGTGTCCTTCACCCTGCTGCCCCAGCACACGGCAGTGAAGAAGTTGGCACTGGCCACCACCAATTAGTAGAACATCTGCAGCATTATACTGCAGATGTTGAAGGAGCGAAGCCTTGTCAAAAAGTACAGCCAGCTCTGTCTCTTCTTGTACAGGTCCTCAGCGTTCCTGGACCAGTCCAGTTTACTGTCTAGGTCCACTCCAAGGTATTTGTAGTCCCTCCCTGATAAACTGCACATCCACACCATTGATGACGACAGATTACAGGGGTGTTCCTCTCCTCCTAAAGTCCACCACCAACTCCTTAGTCTTGTCGGTATAAAACTAGTTGTACCACAGATAGACACAAACGGCTGGAGTAACTCAGCGGGACAGGCAGCATCTCTGGAGAGAAGGAATAGGTGATGTTTCGGGTCGAGACCCTTCTTCAGTCTGAGAGTCAGGGGATTGATTGAGATTGATACGAGATTGATCCCTGGGATGGTGGGACTGTCATATGAGGAAAGATTGAAAAGACCAGGCTTGTACTCACTGGAGTTTAGAAGGATGAGGTGAGATCTTATAGAAACATATAAAATAGTAAAAAATTAAACGAGAACTTACCAGTTTGAAGTTTGATCTGTATTTTATGAGTTACGATGATGGATTACGTTAAGAACCCGTTCAGCACACATGCGCGGCATACTTCAAAGCAGAAGTGTGGAATCACAGATAGACACAGTTATTGAAGTAAACCTTGTAAAGACAAGGAGACATCAGTTTATCAGTTTGACCCATATTATTGAGGGTGGGAGCGGAGGGCACGTAGTCCCTCATCGTAACTCCTCATAAAATACAGATCAAACTTCAAACTGGTAAGTTCTCGTTTAATCATACTATTTTACTTCGGAGTCACGTGAGTGATTCCGTGAAGACTTCAAAGCTCTGTGATTTCAAACCGTGTAACACGTATTATTTCACGCACTGCCGAAGTCCTTGAGGGAGGAAGTGTGTTATCATAATCAACCAATGAATCTGTTTGTAGAAAAACTCAATGGTATTTTTTAACAATAACAATAAAGAAATTAAATTGCTCCCCTGGGCTTAAATTAAATATTTGCAGTCTGTAAAATCTTTTCTGCGAATAAAACAGGTTTTGCCAACGGCTTATTATAGAATTTCTGAACGGTCTTTCCCCTCTCCCCCATCCTGCTGTAGCTAGGATGTGGTCTATAAGCACGTCCATTCTTTTAGCCGTCGACGTGGATGCTGCCCTGGTGGAATAAAATTTGTACATGTTAATGTTTATCCCAGCAGTTTTTAAGCACCTGCTTGAGCCATCTCGCAATGGTTTGGCTCGTCACCCGACCATAAGGTTTTTTATGACTGACCCACAAGGCTTTTCATTTCCCTCGAATATTTTGGTTGTGTCTATGTAGGACAGTAGGTGGGTCATGGCACATAACCGTGGTTCTGGCGGGTAAGCCCGGAATTCCACGACTGGATTAGGTGTTCCTGGTCTGCTCTGTTTGATCAGTCTCTGGATAACGACAGAGATCTGGTCTGGAGCTGTGAGCATGGTGTCCAATCGCAATAGGTGTAGTGACTGGACCCTCTGTGCAGATACAAGTGCCATCAACATGAGTGTTTTTGAGCATAGATTGTTCCAGGTTGAGGGATCTGGCTGGTGGCCATCCCCTGAGGTATGTCAGGACCACACTGACATCCCATGTATGGGTGTACCTTGGTCTAGGGGTTACAGTTGTAAATACCCTTCATTAGTTTGACCACCAGCGGTTGCGACCCCATAGCCTGTTGTCCTGGAGCTGGTTTTAAATAGACAGGCAGGGCAATTCTAGCTGTGTTGATGGCACTGTAGCTGAGTCCTTCATCGTGGTGAAGGTTCGCCAGGAATTCCAGTACGTTGGTAACTAGCGATTGAGTAGGTGGTCCCTGTATCCAAGCAGTACTTCTCCCATTTTTTGATGCTGGACAAGTGCTGTTTTTTAGTGGATGTTCGGAGGGATGCTGACATGGTGTCGACGGTTTGTTATGATAATCCCAGTCCCAGAAGTGGTTTGTGCAGAATCTGCAACCCAGAGTTTGATTTTTTCATGGCACGGGTGGCTTGCACCCGACACTGGGTGTTAATAACTCTGGGTCACTGGGGAATACCATCGGAGCTTCAACAACCATGTCATGTAGTATTGGGAACCATGGCTGTGTCGGCCAGTCGGGTACTATCAAAATACCTGAAGCAGAGTCCATTTGTATTGTCCCCGACTGATGAGGCAGAAGGGAGGAAATGAATAGAAGAAGAATTTCCCCAATCCAGCGCGAACGCATCTACCGCTGCTGCCTCAGGGTCTGGTTCCCAAGCGACATACATAGGTACCTGGTGATTTAGCCTTGATGCAAATAAATCGATATCTGGCGTGCCATATTGCTTGATAACTTTTGCAAATTTTTTGGGGTTTAACATCCATTCGATGTCGTCATTGAATTTACGTGGCCTGGTGTCTGCCACTGTATTTAGCTTACCTGGCAGGTAAGTTACTGATAGCCAAATATGTCTTTAGACACACCGTTGAGCAACTTGTCGCATGATACCGATTTTATGCCGCGCATATGGTTAATGTAGGCCACCACCGTAGTATTATCTATTTGTAACCGTACATGCAAGTGATGCATATTTGTGCATATGCTTTTAAACCATAAAAGTCACCCAACATCTGTAGATAATTAATGCCCAGTGTAAGTGGTAACGTTAAATCTGGGTTAGTCCATCTACTACTTGGTAGTGATGATCATAGGTTGAAATTATGCCAAACGTTTTTTGCCCACCACTGTAGTTATGATATTGCTTCAGTGGGTAACTTCATGACACGATCATAATGACCTGTATGTCGTTTTGGTGCCTGTACCTTTGCTCTTTAAAGTTTTGACAGTGCAAAGGTCCAAATTGTGTAGCCGGAAATGCTGCTACCATTTTCCCAATTACTCTGTTACTTGTCGAATAGTTGGGAATACGTGCACCATTAAATTGTTGCATGATTGTGCCAATTCAACTGTTTTGTCTCTTGGCAATGTTACAGTCACGTAGACTGAATTAATTGTGAAGCCCAAGTAGTCCATGATTGTGGATGGCTTCAACTTAGATTTATCTGGATGTAAGACAATCCCAGGGTTTTGAATAATTGCTTGGTAGCTGATACAGCTAACATAATCAATTCCATGGTCTTGCTTTTTTTTAAAGATAAAAAGACAAGATAAGCTGGTTTTAGTATCTTGGTGAGTAATCTTGGGCTGATGTGACCCATTGGGTAACGCTTTAAATTGCCATAGCTGCCCCATCCAGGTAAATTTCAGGTATCTGCGATGATCCTTGTGAATGGTACTAAATAGTAAACATCTTTAAGATCAATGCTTGCCATGAAGTATCCTTTGGAAATTAGTTGTTTGGCAGTAACAACCGTTTCTATTTTGAAATGTATATACTTAACAAACATATTTAGTGAAATTAAGTCAATGATGATGCGACATCCACCATCTTTTTGGGTTTAGTGACGAATATTTGATACGAATTCCAAGGGTTCATGTTTCCCATGATACCCTTTGTAATTAGTCTCACCAGTTCAGCTTGTCCCTCTCGTTTCTTTAACAGAGAGGGAAAATACCCTCTGGGGTAAATGTTGAACTGGTGGCAATTTTTCTAGTATGAATTGTATTTTGTATCCACTAAAGCCATTGAGTATATACTGATCATTCGTGATAGACTCCCGTGCTTCTTAAAACAGGTGTAATCTCCCCCCTATTAGTATTAAGCCCCTATTTTCTATACGTTGGTAGGAACCAGACCCACCTACCTCCATGGTTATGGGTATTCTTCTGTTTCCTGCCGGTCCAACGAGTCGTGCATGTTGTCTGACGTGGCGGTGATGTTGGGGGGTGGCGCATTTTCCATGGGGCCTGCTCTGGGCCCTGGCCTGAAAGGTTTACGGGATTGGCATGCAGGCCCCGAGCTTTCACCAGTACCATGAGGTAGACCCTCCTGGTGGACGCGTTAGAGGTACTGCTGACTGGTTTACATGTGGTGCTCATTCCAAACCCTGCCCTCTTGCGCCGATATGTTGGACACTTCGTCCAGTTTTTTAGGCTTGATTTGATAATTAGCCAGACAGCAGGATCTGTGGTTGTGAGGTCGGCGTTCTCACAGTCCTGTAAATTTTTTGAGTTGAGGGCAGGTTTTATAACTTCCTGAGAAGTTGCGGAGCACTGCGAAAAGTAGGGTCAGGTGTTTTGCCGTGCTACCCTGATCCTCTGGAAAGAGCATGCGAAAATGATAACCGACGTCAGGGATATCAAATTCATTTTAAGATATTTGGGTTTTTAAAAGCGATGCTCAATGTACCCCCCAATAATGGTGGGCACTTTGAGTAAATGCAATTTTGGGGAGGCGTGATGAAATCCAACGCCTCATGACTACCTGTCTTGGAGAGGTTTTTTGAAAAGAACAGGTAGTTAGCTGGACATCAGTTGAGACTGAAAAGCCATCTCACTCGTGGTGTAGCCACATAGCGGCCACACCCAGCAGCTCTTCCTGATCCTGTACCTCAAGCATACTCCCGATGTTGTTCAGCCAGTGACCCCTCTTCTTGACTAGCCCACCTCTGGTTCCCATCAATCCCTCGACAAGGGAGATGGCCAGTGCAATAGCACCGGAGTGGGAGTGTTAGCTCCCTTGGCGGACTTCCCCTGCTCCTGAGGCAAGTCTCGCTGGAGTTTTTAGCTCCATGACCTTCCTCTGGCTTGGGGAAACAGACATTCTTGTTTCTTGTTTGAAGTGCTGATCCCATCTTCCGTGTCTGTCTCCAGCCTGAGGTTGGTCCTGACCTTGCTGTTAGAGGCTGTCTGCCATTTTCAGGCGGCATTTCAGCGGTTCTCGGGCGGCGAGTCTCCTTGTCGGGAGTCTGCAGGGGTGCCGGCCGGTTTTTAAATTTCCCTCCGCTGCTGTTGGTCAGACAGCTGTTTAGCGGACTGGGCATCAGCGCAGCACACGTGTCTGTGGACCGCAGCCTGTGCGGTCCCATTGCCGTCTCTCCCCCCTCCACTGTCGGCTCCTTCCCTGGAGTCGAACAGGGGTCGCTTCCCTCTGCTGCTTTGCCCCCCCTGGAGCAAAAACAAACGCAAAGACCATCTTTACTCTGAAGGTAAGTACTTACCTAATGTTCCTTTCCTTCAGGCTCGTAGCGGGGGCGCCTGACTCCCGCCTGCCGCTGTTGCACTGCTGGCGTTAATGCTGCGCATGCGTGCTGAGCGGGTTCTTCACGTAATCACTCACGTGACTCCGAAGTAAAATTACAAATGGACTGGACGAGCTAGATGCAGGAAAAATGTTCCCAATGTTGGGCGAGTCCAGAACCAGAGGCCACAGTCTTAGAATAAAGGGGAGGCCATTTAAGACTGAGTTGAGAAAACACTTTTTCACCCAGAGAGTTGTGAATTTGTGGAATTCCCTGCCACAGAGGGCAGTGGAGGCCAGATCACTGGATGGATTTAAGAGAGAGTTAGATCTAGGGGCTAGTGGAGTCAAGGGATATGGGAAGAAGGCAGGCACGGGTTATTAATTGGGGATGATCAGCCATGATCACAATGAATGGGGGTGCTGGCTCGAAGGGCCGAATAGCCTCATCCTGCACCTATTTTCTATGTTTCTATGATAGGAAAATATCTACACACAGCCCGCATGTACATTTGAAGAACCATACACAGTAGGGCTAATGATCAAGCGCTCGAAATATGCTGAGATTTCCCCATCCCAGACATGATGGACCGATTGGCCTCTTCCTGCATCATATCTTTTCGGTGCTACTCTGATGTAGAGGAGCTGAGCCATCGTGGAGCAGCGCAGCTTCATCTTGCTCTGCATCCTCTGCTTTATTCTCTGGTGTGTTTTACAGGAGACCTATGACTAGGATGATGTATGAGCATTAAAATAGTATGGACCAATTTGCCTCCTGGGATAAAAATAAAGTTCTATCGTATCGTATCGTATGTGAGAAGAAACACGTATTTACCAGTGCAGAATTAACCACTGCAACAAGAGCATGGAGATTTATGCAGGTTTACCACCGCGAGGATTTTGTCACCACTATTGGACAGCTCTCTAAACAGCGGTTTGGAAGGGTTATAAAACAACACGGTTTGAAACACCTGGTTAAAGATAATAAACACACTTGCATTAATGTGGCTCATTTTATAATGCAAGGTTGTTCCAAAACATTTTTCAGTTCCTGAAATACCCTTGATGTGTAGAGTCTTTGTAAAACGGGAAACGCACAGGCAGATTGTGCCAAATAAACTCCCACTGACGGCGATGTGAGAAAGACCAGATAATCCAGTTTAATGCTGCTAATTGAGTAATAAATATGGGTCAGAAAACAACTGATAGCGGCCCTGGTTTCCATCAAGGTACTTCTGTGGCACGTTTGATGTTCACCAGAGAGTAGATTGTGCCTCAGTCTAATTCTTATCTGAAAGGTAGCATATCTGACAGTGCAGCAATCCCTTAAGTAATACACAGCAGCATCAACCTAGATGACTTTCATCAGTTTTGTCGCGATGTTCGACCTTTCCAAGGCTTCCCTGTCCATATGATCAATAAAGGTTTAACATGGTTGCACTGAGCAGCCCATACATAGCTCAGTTTCTTCACATGAAACTTGCATCATTCTGTCTTTGCTATTGTCTCTGTCTGTGGCGAAAGTTGAGGAGCAGTTTCTGTACATTGTCTGAGTTCAGCTCTGCCACCATTCTTAAATATATTTTCACTCACATCATATTCTTCGTTAGACTAAGATTCTTGTTACATTGCACGCCTGTCAATCATAATTTTTCTTAACAAGAATGAGACACATTTGAACTAAGTCCATAGGATGAAGAAGATGGCTTGTTGTACAAGGAAGGGAAGACATCTGGAATCAAGGAACTACTCTCCTTCCACTTTTAGAAGGAAATACTTTAGATTTAGGGGAAGGCTGATTTAGTTTTTGTCCAGGATGTCCTGGAGATATAAGAGATGGGGAAATGGAGGAAGGGTGGAATGATTAGTACGGGTGTCAGGGGTTATGGGGAGAATGGGGTTAAGAGGGAGATGAGTGAATGGCGGAGTAGACTTGATTTTTTTGCCAGCTTACCGTTCACTGCTTCAAGTGCACCAAGTTTCGTTCTGATCGGGGGTCTAATGTAAAAGTTAGCGAGGTTTAAAGATCGGGCGTGCGCAGATCGATCTCCTCTCCTGCCAGTCGGCGCCACGTGGATTAGTCCGCCTCTTCCTGTGCCATCGCTTCTTTACTGGAGCTGAGGGAGGCTCTGGATGGCCAGCGGGGGTCTCCAACCAGGCACAATTTTCGGAGGGACCACCCCAGCCCAACCAAGCCCAGCCCGGCCAAGCCCAGCCCGGCCAAGCCCAGCCCGGCCAAGCCCAGCCCAACCAAGCCCAGCCCGGCCAAGCCCAGCCCGACCAAGCCCAGCCCAGCCCGGCCAAGCCCAGCCCACCCAGCCCACCAAGCCCAGCCCAACCAAGCCCAGCCCAAGCCCAGCCCAACCAAGCCCAGCCCGGCCAAGCCCAGCCCGGTGCGGAGTCGGAGATGTCGCTGATGTCGCCAGACGGAAAACGGAGACTCTGCTCCCGGCGGAGGAGAATGACTAGTGACAAGCACCCGCTGTGAGTCCTCAGCGCACCGTCAGCTACAGCCCCTTCTCATCTGGTCCCCCTCGCTGGCTCCTGCCCCCCTCCCCTGTGATACCCCCCTCTGCCCCGTCTTTGCTCCGAGCTCTCTTCCCCCCCCTTCGACAACACCCCCCCCGCCTCACACCCTCCCGCCTCACAGCCCCCCTCCCCCACACCATCCTCAACCCCCCTCCTACACTCCCCCGCCACACACACACTCCATCCCCTCCTCCCCTTCCCTCCCGCCCCACACCCCCCTCCTACACTCCCCCGCCCACACACACACTCCATCCCCTCCTCCCCTTCCCTCCCGCCCCACACCCCCCTTCCCTCCCCTCCTCCCCTCTCACACATGAAGAGGAGGGGAGGGAGTGCTGGGGGATGAGGGGAAATGAGCCGCACCTGCACAGTTAGGAGCTATGGGTGAGTAGTGGAATATTGCATTGGGGGACCAGGCCTCCCGTGTGACTGGGACCCAATGGGTCCCACTTAGACTAGTGTATCTTTTATAAAGATCTTCAATTTATCTTTAGCATCAAACTTGGTTCTCAAATAAGTGAATAGAGAAGGTCACTAAAGGGCCTACTTGCCAATATTTGTTTGTGATATTTTGCTCTGTTCAGAAAACCCACAGTGTTTGTGTTACAATGATTCTACGTCCAATTATATAATATTATTCCACTGTCCTGAGTGATATGATAAAGTACCCAAAAGATTCTGGTGTTTCATTCAGTTCAATATGCTTGGTACTTGCTTGCATCATCCCCGGGACACATTTTGAAAATGTCTTCCATGCAATGCACTCTATTAATTCGCAGCAGATGATGTCTTTGATCTTGGAGTTCTGTTTTCCCCCTGTAATGCCCATTGCATAAAGGGTTTACTCGAAGCATAAGGGGAACAGCTTCTCTTGAGCTGCTTCAGCTTTACAGTAAACTGTGTTTGCAGCCATGCATCCTTCAACAGTCATGAGGATAGGAAGAGAGGGGATGCACATGCTTGTTACATTTATAGAGCAATGGAAACAGGCCCTTCAGTCCAACTTACCCATGCACACCCACATGCCCTATCTTTGCTAGTCTAGTCCCACCTGCCTGCATTTGGCCCATATTATTCTAAACCCGCCCTAGCCCATCCAAATGTTTTTTTACATGTCTAGACAGCTTGTACATTTTTTCAGCTCTCATATTTTAAATGGTATATAGTGTTAAATTCGGAATCTCCTGATAAGAATATCTCGTTGCATTAGGATCCAAGTAAACCTGGAGATAACTTGTCTGAGAAATGCGTTTATTTTTGCTGTCGTCATATTCACTGGAGCGTTACAAATGCAATACGATATCACTTTAGCACTCAGCTTAGATTTGAAGAAGCAAGCAATTTTACTTTGCAAAGTAAGCACATAGAAGGCATTTCTATCAAGGTTATATAAATAAAATGGTGTAAAAGTGAGACAGTATAGATGCTAGAAATCAAAGCACAGAGTGCTAGAATGCTGGGTCCTACACAGCAGCTGTGAAAAGAGAAACAGAATAAATATGTAAGAAGGAACTGACAATGCTGGTTTAAAACGACAATAGACACAAAACACTGAAGTAACTCAGCGGGTCAGACAGCATCTCTGGAGTAAAGGAATAGGTGACGTTCATGGCTGTCCAAAGGGGGGGTGCATTGGGTGTGACCGCACCCCCCTTCTTTTCTCCCAGAGTAAGAAAAAATCCGCTAATTTTTTTTTTAAATCGGAGCACAATCAGCGTTTCCACTTTGTGGGAAATCGCCCGAAATTCTGGCTCCGGCCGCTGGGGGAGAAACAAATGTGCCCATCCGCGCCTGCGCAGTTAGGGAAGCGATGCAAAATGGCGCCGTCTCTCCGCGCGTGAAGAGGAATCAGAGCTGCCAAGGAAAGGTACTCTGAGAAGTTGAGGAGCAAGTTCTCAGCTAGTGACTCTTCTTCAGTTTGGAAGGGCATGCAAGAAATCACCAGCTATAAGAGGAAAGCCCCCCACTCTTTGGACAATTGTCAGCTGACGAACAACCTGAATGAGTTTTACTGCAGGTTTGAAAATCAGAAACATAACCCTGGTAACCCTCCCCAACAAACACAGCCAGACCCCAGTCTGCAAAGAATGGACCCTGCACCCTCTCCTTCCCATTCACCACCTCACACCTACTTAAGGCAAAACTCCAGTAATGAAAAGAGTGGACCCTTTCCCACCCCAACCAGCACTTCACACCCACTCACAGCTTGACCTCAGTCTGCCAAGACTGGGCCCTTCTACACCCACCCCACTCCAATCACCACTTCACATCCAATTACTCATTTGTAATCAGTCCCTGCAATGATGTACAGTCCCTGCCTACTTCAAAGTCTCCACTATTGTCCCTGTACCCAAAAAGGCAAGGATTACTGGTCTTAAAAACTACAGGCTTGTCGCACTGACCTCTGTAGTCATGAAGACATTTTGGAAAAATAAATAAATGAAGACCCTTGAAAGGCTTGTGCTGGCCAAGCTGAAAAATATCACAATCCCCCTGCTGGACCCTCTGCATTTTGCACATTGGGCCAATATATCTGTGGATGATGCAGTCAATCTGGGCCTGCACTTCATCCTCCAGCAGCTAGACCGCCAGGGGACCTATGCGAGGATTTTGTTTGTTAATTTTAGCTCTGCATTCAATACCATTGTGCCAGAGCTACTGCGCTCCAAACTTTCTGAGTTGACTGTTGGTGGATCACCAGCTTCCTGACAGACAGGAAGCAGCATGTGAGATGGGAAAGCATATCTCAGACCCACAAACGCTCAGCATAGGAGCACCGCAAGATGCGTACTCTCCCCTCTCCTCTATTCTCGCCACACCAACGACTGCACCTCCACAGACACCTCTGTCAAGCTTCTCAAGTTTGCGGACGACACAACCCTGATTGGACTGATTCAGGATGGGGATCTCTGTACTCTTTTCAGTTTGACATCTTTCCTATAACATGGTGCCCAGAACTGAACACAATATTCTAAATGCGGTCTCACCAACGTCTTATACAACTGCAACATGACCTCACAACTTCTATACTTGTATACTTGTGTACCTATACTCAATACACGGACTGATGAAGGCCAAAGTGCCAAAATACTTTTTGACCACCTGATATACCTGCGACTCGACCTTCAAGGAACCATTCAACCATCAACCATTCCTCTGCCCACCTGGCTAATTGATCCAGATCCTGTTACAATCATTCACGACCATCTGCACTATTTGCAAATCCACTCACTTCTGTATCATCAGCAAACTTGCTAATCTTGCCCTGTTCTGTGACGTTTCACAGAGTGCTGGAGTAACTCAGCGGACCAGGCTGAGTATAAAAGTTGGGAGGTCATGTTGCAGTTGCATAAGAAGTTGGTGAGGCCGCATTCAGAGTATTGTATTCAGTTCTGGGCACCATGTTATAGGAAAGATGTAATTTACGAGGATGTTGCCAGGACTGGAGGGCCAGCGCTATAGGGAGAGGTTGAGTAGGCTGGGACTCTATTTCATGGAGCACAGGAGGATGAGGGATGATGTAATAGAGGTGTATAAAAACATGATTTGAATAGATATGGTTGAGTCTTTTGCCCAGAGTGAGTGAATTGAGGAGCAGAGCACATAAATTTAAGGTGACGGGCAAAAGATTTAATAGGAATCTGAGGGGTATGTTTTTCACACAAAGAGTGGTAGGTGTATGGAACAAGCTGCCAGAGTAGATAGTTGAGGCAGGGACTATCGCAAAATTTAAGAAAAAGTTAGACAGGTACATGGATAGGACAGGTTCGGAGGGATATGGATCAAACGTGGGCAGGTGGGACTAGTGTAGATGGGACATGCTGGCAAAGGGCCTGTTTCCACACTGTATCACTCTATAACTATCTATCTTTCCCTCCCAAACCCATTTTCCTGCCTTCTCCCCATTACCTCTGACACCCGTATTAAACAAGAATAGTAAGATTAAACGAGAACTTAACAGTTTGTAATTTGATCTTTATTTTATGAGGAGTAACGTTGAGGGATTATGTGAAGACCCTGTCAGTACGCATGCATGTCAATCTTCAAAGCAGCGGTGTGAAATCACAGACAACAGTAAATTAACTGAACATAGTAAGATTAGAGAAATAGGATAGCAGTTGAACTTTATGATCGAGGGTGGGCATGGAGGGCACGTAATCCCTCAACGTTACTCCTCATAAAATAAAGATCAAACTTCAAACTGGTAAGTTCTCGTTTAATCTTACTATTTTACTTCAGAGTCACGTGAGTGACTACGTGAAGATTTTAAAGCTCTGTGATTTCATGCCGTGGAACCGAGTCCAGGCATCATACACTGCATCAGTAGGCCAATGCTGAGTGAACATTAAGAATGCATTCAGACCTGACATAGATATAGACATGTTGATACTATTAATGAATAATAGTGGCAATGGTAACCTCCCTCAACCTGGAGGATGTATGAACCATACCTAACATAGAGTTGGCAATACCCCAGGTTTATTCTGAATATTTGGACAGATCAATAGTTTGACCATCCTGCAACTGCTAGGATGTGGTCCATCCCTGCTGCTGAGGTATAGCAGTCCTGGTGGAGTGAGACTCAATGTCAATGTACACTCCTGTATATGTCAGACCCATATAATCATCTGGAGAAGGTTCGTAGTGATTCCTTCTAACAAGATTTTATGTAACTAACAATATTGCTGTCAGAGTCTATAAGGCTCTTGGGAACCTTGACATACTGGTGTAGATGCGTGATCACACACAACCCAAGGTCCATGGGATATGCAACATCTAGTTTGGTCTTGTGTCCCTGTCTAATCTGCTTGATTAATCATAAACAAAACATGTTATTATAGCCCGCAGATATGAACATCCTATCCAGTGCAGCAATGACTGGACCCGTAGCGCTGTACTCAGCACCATGGCATAATCACTAGTACATGAGTATGACCATGGACAGGGATGTTGTTGGTGCCCATCGGTGAAGTGACGTAGTACAATGTTAACAACCCATATCTCTGCGTCCCTAGGCCTGGGAGGTTTTAAGCTGACGATACCTTCATATTCTAGATGTCAGAAGGTGAGACTGGACAGAGTGGTTTATGTACACATCAGCCAAATGATGATGAGGAGGTACTTAAGGCATAGTAATGGAATATTAACTTAATGTTATAATCCCATAAAACTGAATTTTAATGTGTCAGTCATCCGTGCCGAGTTAAATGTAAGGAAGCATAAACAATACTTCCCATCTCCTATGCAGATTGCTGCTATTGGGTGCTATCCCTGCAATCTGTAATGAGCACTCCTAATGCTTATGGTTTGATAACCCGAGCCGCAGGAACGATCTCTCAGAGTCAGTAAGTCTATGAGTTGATTATATCATGCAGAGGATGGTTTCAACATCACAACTGAACCAGCATCTTTTTTATTTGGAAATAACTATGTAAGGTTTTATGTTAATTCTTCGCCTCAGCAGGAGCCATAGGTATATAACCCAGGCAGGCACTATGAAAACCTGGAAGCGGGAATCTTGCTGAATTTTGCAAGACCCGTCTATTGAGGCCAAATGGAGGAAGACATAAAAGAACATTCCTCCCTAGTGTAGCGAGAATGCACCCTTCGCCACTATATGCCTCGTTCACTGGTTGAACCTAGATGCAAGCATCTCAATAGTTAGTGTTCCATCAATCCACAATGTCATTAAATAACCATATAACCATATAACCATATAACAATTACAGCATGGAAACAGGCCATCTCGGCCCTACAAGTCCGTGCCGAACAACTTTTTTTTCCCCTTAGTCCCACCTGCCTGCACTCATACCATAACCCTCCATTCCCTTCTCATCCATATGCCTATCCAATTTATTGTTAAATGATACCAATGAACCTGCCTCCACTGGAAGCTCATTCCACACCGCTACCACTCTCTGAGTAAAGAAGTTCCCCCTCATATTACCCCTAAACTTCTGTCCCTTAATTCTGAAGTCATGTCCTCTTGTTTGAATCTTCCCTATTCTCAAAGGGAAAAGCTTGTCCACATCAACTCTGTAAACTGTATACTTTGTGATCACACATTCATTCTGTGTTGTCATTGATTTTGCATAATAATACACCAGTGCTAAATGCAGTTTGGTAAACCTATCACCGGATACTTTGATTTGATTGTACCTTTGTGATTAACATACACCACCACCAAGTGTATCACGTTGGACTTGTGCATGCAGTTTCTGCATATAACCATATAACAATTACAGCACGGAAACAGGCCATCTCGACCCTTCTAGTCCGTGCCGAACACATAATCTCCCCTAGTCCCATATACCTGCGCTCAGACCATAACCCTCCATTCCCTTCCCATCCATATAACTATCCAATTTATTTTTAAATGATAAAAACGAACCTGCCTCCACCACCTTCACTGGAAGCTCATTCCACACCGCTACCACTCTCTGAGTAAAGAAGTTCCCCCTCATGTTACCCCTAAACTTCAGTCCCTTAATTCTCATGTCATGTCCCCTTGTTTGAATCTTCCCTACTCTCAGTGGAAAAAGCTTTTCCACATCAACTCTGTCTATCCCTCTCATCATTTTAAAAACCTCTATCAAGTCCCCCCTTAACCTTCTGCGCTCCAAAGAATAAAGTCCTAACTTGTTCAACCTTTCTCTGTAACTTAGTTGCTGAAACCCAGGCAACATTCTAGTAAATCTCCTCTGTACTCTCTCTATTTTGTTGACATCCTTCCTATAATTAGGCGACCAAAATTGTACACCATACTCCAGAATTGGCCTCACCAATGCCTTGTACAATTTTAACATTACATCCCAACTTCTATACTCAATGCTCTGATTTATAAAGGCCAGCACACCAAAAGCTTTCTTTACCACCCTATCTACATGAGATTCCACTTTCAGGGAACTGTGCACAGTTATTCCCAGATCCCTCTGTTCACCTACATTCTTCAATTCCCTACCATTTACCATGTACGTCCTATTTTGATTTGTCCTGCCAAGATGTAGCACCTCACACTTATCAGCATTAAACTCCATCTGCCATCTTTCAGCCCACTCTTCCAACTGGCATAAATCTCTCTGTAGACTTTGAAACTCTACTTCATTACCCGCAACCCCACCTATCTTAGTATCATCTGCATACTTACTAATCCACACACCCTTTAATGCACAGAATGCACCTGGTGTCCATTGGCAGTTTATACCATGACTGAACACTTGATAACTCATGCTAATCCCATCTGCCTCCGTAACTAGAGGTGGTATTAGTAAATTACCCATCTTTGGGCAATAGCATCAGTTTGTTTTTAGTGGTGCAAAGCTGTCCATCATTGTGACTTTGATAGTTTCAGCTAAAATAGCAGAGGTCTAATTTTTTGTCTTAGAGCTGATCCCAGGCAAATAAATGGATGATTGTATCCCAATAATGAATAGTTTCAGTTGGTATCAACTTAATTTAAATTTAACTGGACAGGTGAGAACCAATTTCTCAAATATAGCTATGTTGCTGATAAGGCTAATTTAGTAAAATACAGTATGTTCAATATCATCCAGATTGGCCATGCCACTTATTTGTTAGCTCTATGCAGCCGAACCACTGATAGTAGTGATTTGGTAAATAATCTGGAAATTGGAGTTAGCCCATTTTGCAACGCCTCTGAGTGTATCGTTGCCTCATCCAGTTAAATTTCAAATATCTTCAACCCTGTGAGCGGAAATGATCACATGGAAGTTATTCAGAAAAGTCTATACTGCACATGCGGGTTGAGGCTGTTGACAATGATCAGTCCACATCCCATTCTTGTGAGCCTTGTCTTGAAAGGCAACTCCAACCATACCTGTGTACAGTATAAGCTAATCTTATGTTATCACAAACCCGTGTAAATATTCAAACCAGTTTAATATTACCAACTTGTATCCGTGACAGGAGACATCATCGATGTGGTTCCATACCTTTATCCGTATGGGAGGATTTATGCAACCCGACCCAGGAGCTGCCTCAACCATGTGTGCATAATTTTACATCTGCTCCTGGGAGGTAGAGGAGCTCGAGTACGAGGTTGGTGCATCTTCCAGGAAGGTCGTTCTGGGCTGTGGCCTAAAAAAGACCTTTGTCCTGGTTGTACGGCCTTCAAGCTTTCACCAGCTTCAGTTCATCGTGGTTTGCTGGTTGGTGCGTAGGGGTGCTGCAGCCGGCGATGTGAGGTCTTGTGTGATGATGTGGCCTTCCTGAACCCGATGGCCACTCGTCGAGCTCCTGCTGCTGGTAGTGTTGTTCCAGCATTCCCTGCACACTTGTTGTATCTTCAGCTAAACCTTTGTCTTCAGTCAGCCCAGAAGTGACTCCTAATGCTCCCCTATGTCGAGGTAGATGCATTATGCAGCCCTCAATAAGGAGCTGCCATGGGCGTCTTGGGACCCCATGGTGACGAGACTCCATATACCGGAGCATGTCCCATTGGAGCTTCTGCTCCATCAACTGCTCCATGCGGGATATGCGATCACAGTTGCTCCCGCCGGCGGTGAGTCTTCACAGCCCAACTTGTCCGAGTCTTCGGCTTGTGCGACTTCTGCTTGTCCTTCCCACCAGTCTGAGGTGTCGATTCTGATTGTGCAGGTGTCAGGTCGGAGACTGATGATCAATAGCGATCCAGGTGTAGTCTACCGCTGCTGACTGCCCGCAATTCCGCGGTCCTCCGCAGTCAGTCTGGATGCGGTCCATTCCTGTAACATATTCTTACAAAATAGCACAAAATGACCTTTGAGTAAGGAATTTACCTGCATGTCCTTTTTAAAACCTTCTGCTGCAGAGGCAACGCTCCTCCCGAGCCTGGTCTCGTGGTCGTGGTTTGTTACAGCTGGGGTTCCTCTGTGGTCCTTGTAGAAAGGCTTCCATTGTGGGTTATTTCTCCCCCCTGAGCTTTTTCTCCACGGTCCCTTATAGCAGGGCTTCTCCGTGATGTTCTCCAGTCAGGGCTCCCCCCCACCTCCCCACCGATATGGGTATCCCCGCAGTAACTGCAGCCGGGATATCCCCACGGTCCCTATAAAAGGGATAGCCGCGACTTACAAAGTCGGGGGGGGAGGGGTATCCTGCTTCGGGGGGGGGGGGGGGTGTATATGAAGCCACTGGTTTTACTGCCAGCGGCTCAAAGGTGAATCCATCGTCGCTCGCTACCCGCACTCCGCGGCCTTCCGAGCGCCTAGGTCCGTGGGCGAGATTCCCTGTGACCGAGGTTCCTTGAAGTTCGTGACTGGGGACTCCCATCCATCCCGACTTCGCCCCGGACTTTTAGCAGGACCTCGAAGTAGAGGTTCCTGCAAGAAGATTTAAGCCTGAAAAGTTTAAAAAAAACTTACCTCAGGTCTGTTGCTGGCAGGAGAATCACGTCCACCCTGCCAGTCATAACGCAATGCGATAGACGATGTGACACGCATGCGTACTGGCGGGGTCTTCACGTAGTCACTCACATGACTCTGAAGCAAAATCTATCAATCTCCTCCTGAAAAATGTCCATTGACTTGACCTCCACAGCTGAGTGTGACAATTAATTCCACAGTTCACAACCCTCTAAACTAGTCCCACTCACACGCATTTGGCCCATATCCATCTAAATCTGTCCAGTTGTTTTAGTTTAGTTTAGTTTAGAGGTACAGCGCGGAAACAGGCCCTTTGGCCCACCGAGTCCGCACCGACCAGCGATCCCCACACACTAACACTATCCTACACACACTAGGGACAATTTACAATAATCCCAAGCCAATTAACCTACAAACCTGTCCGTCTTTGGAATGTGGGAGGAAACCAAAAAACATCAGAGAAAACCCACGTGGTCACAGGGAGAATGTACAAACGCCACATATGGTCAGGATCGAACCCGTGTTTCTGGTGCTGTAAGTCAGCAACTCTACCGCTGCACCACCATGGCATCTTCCTTTCCTTTTTCCTTTAAATGCGGCGTCAGGATGGTTTTCTCTGCCCTTATCCATAACTCTTTATTTTTCTCTTTGTCATGTGCATGTTATTCTACATTGTAACACCAACATAATTCTATTTCCACAACTCTGCCAATTCCAACCCTACCACCATATGGCTGAAGCCTTTATCTGTGCCTCTGTTACCCCTTGCCTACGTTGGGAGTCATGGTGACATAATGGTTAAGTTAATGCATCAGCAATCAGAGGCCTGGACAATTTTTCCAAGGCCATGAGTTCAAATCTCATCAAGCCAATAGAGGTATTTAATTTCAACTAATTAAATCAATCTGGAAACAGAGTCACAGTAAATATGAAACTTCTGCTTACAGTTACAAAAACTTATCTGCTTCACTAATATCCTTGAGTGTAGAAAACATGCCTTTGTCATTAAGTTCAACCTAAGTTCAGGAGGATGAGGGGTGATCACATTGAGGTGTATAAAATTACGAGAGGAATAGATCAGGTAGATGCAGAGCATTTTTCCCAAAGTAGGTGAATCGAGGACCGAGGACATAGGTTTAAGGTGAAAGGGAAAAGATTTATTAGGAATCTGAGCGGTAACTTTTTCATACAAAGGGTAGTTGGTGTATGGAACAAGCTGCCGGAGGAGGTAGTGGAGGCTGGGACTATCCCAATGTTTAAGGGACATGGATAGAACAGGTTTGGAGGGATATGGACCAAACACCGACAGGTGGGACTAGTGTAGCTGGGACGTTGGGCCGAAGGGCCTTCCACACTGTATCACTCTATGACCGCGTGGAGCCCGTAATGGCCGCCTCGCCAACAGTCTGTCCCGTCCCATCTCTGTTTTTATTATTTTAAGTATGTCTTAAATGTATGTTTCAATGTTTCTTGGTATGTTTTATTTGGGGGGTTGGGGTTCGGGGGAAACCTTTCTCAGTCACTTACCTCGACGGAGATGCGATTTTTCTCCATGTTGCAACTCTGTCCCTCCTTGCGGCCTACAATGTGGAGTGGTGCGGCCATTCCTGGAGACCGGCCTGGAACTTCAAACTGTGGGCGCGGCGCGGACTTTAATATCGGGAACTGCGATCATTTGCCGAGGGTCACCAGCGGAGTTGTGACCGCAGGGCCTGTGGACTTTAACACCGTGAAGCAGCGATCTTCAGTAAGACGAAGCCGACTCGGGAGCTCCATCGGGAATGTTCCGATCCATCCCGACGCTGGAGGTTCGATCATCCCGACTAGAGGGCTTGAACTTCGGGCCGTTGGCAATGGCAAGTGCGGAGGGTTCAAGGCCCTGACCATGGGTGAACAAAGGAGGAAGATGACTGAACTTTATCGCCTTCCATCACAGTGAGGAATGTGGATTCCACTGTGGTGGATGTTTATGTTAAATTTTATTTTAGGAGGCTGTATGTATTGTTGCTTTTCACTTAGTATGGCTGTATGGTAACTCAAATTTCACTGTTCCTTAGTTGGTTCAGTGGCAATAAACTCTATGTCTCTATACAGGGCAATAGTTCACTCTTACAAAACCTTGTGTCAGCGGCAATTAGGATAGGGCAATGAATGCTGGCATTACCAGCGATATTCCTGTTTGATGGACAAGTATTCCAGTATACTCCTGACTAGGTTCCCATCATATACCTCACCTAACCCTAATCCAGAATTCTACTGAAACATGATTGCTTTGACTGTAAAAATCCTCAGTCTTTTCAACTCCTTGCACTGAGCCAGTTTATTACCCCACTGAGTCTAGTATCTGTTAAACCTATGGAACTTTACATTACATGAGAGAAGCTGCATAAGTTAATAATATTGCAAGTGTTATTTGGCAGGAGTATGGTGATGACAGATATTATTGGAAACATCAGCTTACTGTGGAGAATATCAGAATAACCTGTCCTGCTGAGTTACTCCAGCATTTTGAGTCTATCTTCTGTGCAAACCAGCATCTGCAGTTCCTTCCTACACTTTTTTTCTGCTCCACTGCACAAACTCCTCAAGGTATGCCTATTTTGAGGATAGATACAAATTCTCGATGTTTCAGGTCGAGACCTTTCTTCAGATGAAACTTCGACCTGAAACGTCACCCATTCCTTCTCTCCAGAGATGCTGCCTGTCCCGCTGAGTTACTCCAGCATTTTGTGTCTGTCTTTGGTTTAAACCAACATCTGCCGTTCCTTCATACCTACCTTGAAGAAGTTCTCCTCTCTCTGACGAGGCTTCTGCAACATCCTCTCAAGAGTCAAGGGAGTTTTATTGTCATGTGTCCCAGATAAGACAATGACATTCTTGCTTGCTGCAACACAACAAAATATGTAAGCATAATACAGAACAGGAGATAAAAGTTCAGTGTGTTTATATACCATAGACCATATATATTCACTATAAATAAACAGATAAAGTGCATAGGCTGTTATTGTTCAGAGTTTGTTTGATGGCGTGTTTAATAGCCTGATGGCTGTGGGGAAGTAGCTGTTCCTGATCCTGGATGTTGCAGATTTCAAGCTCCTGTCATTCTTCCCGATGGCAACGGAGAGATTAGTGTGTGGCCAGGATGATGTGGGTCTTTGATGATGCTGACAACCTTCTCCTATGCCTCCCCTCTCTTGCTGCCTCCCCTCTGTGATTCCTCCTGCTCTGCAGCTACCCAGAACGTCGCCCATTCCTTCTCTCCAGAGATGCTGCCTGTCCCTGCTGAGTTACTCCAGCTTTTTGTGTCTATCTTCGGTTTAAACCAGCATCTGCTGTTCCTTCCTACACACAGAACATTTCCTTGGCTTATTGACCTCCCCAAATGCATTCCCTCATATTCCCAAATGTGTTTAACTTACAAGGCATTAAACGCAAGTTTTTAAAATTTTATTCTTTGAAAAATAATTATGTTCTAAACTAATTTAACAGTAGTTTTATTTGCTTTTAAATGCAATTGTTACTTTTAAAACATGTTTTCAGTTTTTAATTTCCTTGCTTATTTTTTCAGCTGGATCTAAAGTTCTCTTGTCACAGGACAGAGAGCTTGTTATCATGGACATCTGGCATTTAGGTCTTGTGGACAGAGGATAGAAACTGCACAACATTGGTGACCCTGGTCCCACTTAGGAGGAACTGCCTTCCTACAGGAGTGGAACTGTAGAGCAGTAATGACTGGCTGCGATTACAATAGGCAATGTCATTGAGGGTTTCCATCTTTCTGTTGTTTATTACTGTCCCCGCCAAAGCTGATAACAGCATTTACTTGAACATCCTGTTTCCTTCATCAGTTACTTTTCCTACATATATTTCTTTCATTTGTTCCATATCGCTTTATATCACCATCTCTATCTCTCGTTTCCCTTTCCCCTGACTCTCAGTCTGAAGAAGGGTCTCGACCTGAAACGTCATCTATTCCTTTTCTCCAGAGATGCTGCCTGACCCGCTGAGTTGCTCCAGCATTCTGTGTCCATCTTCAGTTTAAACCGGTATCTCCAGTTACTTCCTACAGCATTTCCCATGTTGGTGGGTCACATCTGCACCAGAGAATGGTTATCATCATGTTGTTGGTGAGATATGGCAGAATGAATAGCCATTGATTTTCTCGGCAAATGGAATTATGTGGAATATGCTGCAGCAAACCATTTAATCACCTGTCCACGGGGATCCTGTGCTTCCTCAACTAACTTTAGCAGAAGAATTCTCTATTTCTTTCCACTTCAACACCTTCATAGACATCCTTTCAGTCTTATATGTGAAGGTCGTAACTGCAGATGCTGGTTTATACTGAAGATGGACACAAAATTCTCTGTATCAAACAAGAGGACATGACTTCAGAATTAAGGGACAGAAGTTTAGGGATAATATGAGGGGGAACTTCTTTACTCAGAGTGGTAGTGGTGTGGAATGAGCTTCCAGTGGAAGTGGTGGAGGCAAGTTCGTTGGTATCATTTAAAAATAAATTGGATAGGCATATGGATGAGAAGGGAATGGAGGGTTATGGTATGAGTACAGGCAGGTGGGACTAAGGGAAAAAAAGTTGTGTCGGCACGGACTTGCAGGGCCGAGATGGCCTGTTTCCGTGCTGTAATTGTTATACGGTTATATGAACCCATCTTGCTATTCCTGCATTTATACCCAACAGTGTCTTGGACTACCTATGTCCAAGACACCACACACGCCCTTCATCTCATCAATTACTTCAGGCCCCCACTCCCTCATCTTTACTATGGATGTCCAGTCACTCTACACCTCCATCCCCCACCAGGAAGTTCTTAAAACCCTCTGTTTCTTCTTTGACTGCAGAACCAGCTAATTCCCCTCTACCACCACTCTCCTCCACCGAGCAGAGCTGGTCCTCACTCTTAACAACTTCTCCTTTGACTCCACCCACTTCCCCCAAATCCAAGGCCTAGCTACGGGCATTCGCATGGGCCCCAGCTAGGCCTGCCTCTTTGTAGGGTTCGTCGAACAATCCCTGTTCCAGGCATACACTTGCCCTATCCCCAAACTCTATCTCTGCTACATTGGCGACTGCATCGGTGCTTCCTCCTGCACCCATGCAGAACTCACGGGCTTCATCAACTTCACCACTAATTTCTATCCTGCACTCAGATCAAGTTGGACCATCACCGACATCACCCTACCGTTTCTAGATCTCACCGTCTCCATCACAGGAGATAGACTATCGACTGGCAACTATTATAAACCTACTGACTCCCACATCTATCTAGACTACACTTTTTCTCACCCTGCTTCCTGGAAAGACTCTAGCCCTTATTCCCAATTCCTCCGTCTATGCCACATCTGCGCCCAAGATGAGGTGTTCCATACCAGGACATCTGAGATGTCCTTATTCCTTAGGAATAGATGAGGCCTTCACAAGGGTCTCCTTAGTATTCCGCAGCTCCGCTGTTGATCCCCCTCCCCCCAGTCGCAACAGAGACAGTCCCCTAGTCCTCACCTTTTACCCTGGTCACATACAGTACAGAATCTTCCAATATTTTCACCACCTCCAATGGGATCCCACCACTCATCACATCATCCCATCTCTGCCCCCCTTTCTGCTTTCTACAGAGACTGTTCCCTCCATCTGTCCCTGGTCAACTTGTCCTTTCCCACCCAATCCACCCCCTCCCCAGGTACCTTCCCCTGCAACCAGAGGAGATGCAATACCTCCCTCGACTCTGTCCAAGGACCTCGACAGTCCTTACAAGAGAGGCAGAGGTTCACTTACATCTCCTCCACCCTCATCTACTGTATCCGCTGTTCCAGGTGCCAACTCCTGTATATCTGCGAGACCAAGCGCAGGCTCGGCGATCGTTTCCCTGAACATCCCTGCTCAATCCGCCTTAACCTACCCGATCTCCCAGTTGCTCAGCACTTTAACTCCCCCTCCTATTCCCACACTGTTCTTTCTGTCCTGGGCCTCCTCCACTGTCAGAGTGAGGCAGGATGCAAATTGGAGGAACAGCACTTGGGCAGCTTATAACCCTGCAATATGAATATTATGACTTCTCTAACTTCAAGTAACCCATGCTCTCCCTCTCTCTCCATTCCTCCACCTTCCTAGTTCTCCGACCTGACTGTCCTGATGCTTTGTTGTCACCTTCCCCTAGCTAACAATGATCTAATAGATAAATAGATAGATAGATAGATAGATAGATAGATAGATAGATAGATAGATAGATAGATAGATAGACAGACAGACAGACAGACAGACAGACAGACAGACAGACAGACAGACAGACAGACAGACAGACAGACAGATAGATAGATAGATAGATAGATAGATAGATAGATAGATAGATAGATAGATAGATAGATAGACAGATAGCCTTTATTGTCATTCAGACCGAAGTCTTTCAGCATTCATACATATAATACAATAAAAACAACAAAAACAACAATAAACACACATTAACATCCACCACAGTGAGTCCACCCAACATCTCCTCACTGTGATGGAGGCACACAGAAACATAGAAACATAGAAACATAGAAATTAGGTGCAGGAGTAGGCCATTCGGCCCTTCGAGCCTGCACCGCCATTCAATATGATCATGGCTGATCATCCAACTCGGTATCCCGTACATGCCTTCTCTCCATACCCCCTGATCCCCTTAGCCACAAGGGCCACATCTAATTCCCTCTTAAATATAGCCAATGAACTATATTGCCTCAACCAACTTCTGTGGCAGAGAGTTCCAGAGATTCACCACTCTCTGTGTGAAAAAAGTTCTTCTCATCTCGGTTTTAAAGGATTTCCCCCTTATCCTTAAGCTGTGACCCCTTGTCCTGGACTTCCCTAACATCGGGAGCAATCTTCCTGCATCTAGCCTGTCCAACCCCTTAAGAATTTTGTAAGTAAAAGTCTTAGGTCTGCAGTCTCTTCCCTCTTCTTCTCCCTCTGCGCTGAGGCGATACCCCCCCGGGCGATGTTACAAATCAGTTCTGCGGCTCAAACACAGCGGCCCACCAGTCCTGCAAACGCAGCCGCTGGCCCGCGGCCGAACCCCGGACTCAGGCCACCACCGCCAGAACACCGTCCCAGCCACCCTCACGTGAGTACCGTACCGTCTTCAGCCTCGGGCTGGGCCGCCCCGACATGGGCGCTAAACCTCCCCCGGGCCGGGCCGCCCCGACTTGGGCGCCGCACCTCCCCGAGCTCGGCCGCTCCGACGGGAGCCTCGTTCCACCCTCGGGCTGGCCGCCCTCACGGGAGCGTCCCAACCCCTCACGGGAGCACTGTTCCAGCCCTGAGCCGGACCGCCCTCACGGGAGCCAGCTCAGGGCGAGTCCTGACGGGCTCTGCCTCCGGAGCCTCGAGGTCGTCAGCTCCATTAGGCCTCAGCGCAGACGGAGGCAGTGAAGGGGAATACGAACAAAAAGTCGCATTTCCCCCGCAGGGAGAGACTGCAAACCCCGTTACAACCCCCCCCCCAAAACACAAACTAAAAACCAAAAACTAGACTAACCAAAACGAAATAAACAAAACAAAAAACACAAACAAACGGGACTGCCGGTGCAGCGCCGCCACTACGAAATTCACATTTTCCTTAAACTTTGTCCCCTTTAATGTCTCGGTTTCACACATTACCCTTCCATATCTCGGTGTCTCCCTCTCCCCTCAGTCTGAAGAAGGGTCTCGACTCGAAACGTCACCCATTCCTTTTCTCCAGAGATGCTGCCTGTCCCGCTGAGTTACTCCAGTGTTTTTTTTGTATATCTATCAGTCTTACAACTCAATTCAATTTTAGCTCATCAAATGTCAGTGGGTTCCTCATTCTCCATGTTCTCCAGATTAAAACAACCTTTTTGTCTGAATTGCCTCTTTGCTATCTAAGTGACTATGTGGTAATGATGGCCTTTGATTTGCTCTTTTCATACAAAAAAAGACTATGTAATGTCTGCCAAAACCTCTCGTAATGTTAATATCCTTGTTGAGATCCCTCACCTTTCTTTCTTCATGAGAAGAGGACCTAGCCTTTACTGAACCTTGTTATAACCTTGGATTTTGATAACTTTTTTTGCATCCTCAATAACACCTCTATTTTTTATTACATGGCGACCTGGGCTGCACATTCACTGACAAGTATGTCCCAACCAAAATGTGATGCAGGTTTAACCTGCACTCTTCACATCTATTCTCTAGGATAAGACTGGCTATTTAATCACAATGATTATTCTGCTCTGCTCCATCTTAGCGGTTGTGCATTGGTGCTCTGGGAACTCTTTGAGTATAAGAGCAGGGAGGTTCTACTGCAGTTGTACAGGGTCTTGGTGAGACCACCCCTGGAGTATTGCATACAGTTTTGGTCTCCTAATCTGAGGAAAGACATTCTTGCCATAGAGGGAGTACAGAGAAGGTTCACCAGACTGATTCCTGGGATGGCAGGACTTTCATATGAAGAAAGACTGGATAGACTCAGCTTGTACACGCTAGAATTTAGAAGATTGAGGGGGGATCTTATAGAAACTTACAAAATTCTTAAGGTGTTGCACAGGCTAGATGCAGGAAGATTGTTCCCGATGTTGGCGAAGTCCAAAAAAAGGGGTCACAGTTTAAGGATAGGGGGAAGTCTTTTAGGACCGAGATGAGAAAATCATTTTTTACACAGAGAGTGGTGAATCTGTGGAATTATCTGCCACAGAAGGTAGTTGAGGCCTGTTCATTGGCTATATTTAAGAGGGAGTTAGATGTGGCCCTTGTGGCTAAAGGGATCAGGGGGTACAGAGAGAAGGCAGGTACAGGATACTGAGTTGGATGATCAGCCATGATCATATCGAATGGCGGTGCAGGCACGAAGGGCCGAATGGCCGAATGGCCTACTCCTGCACCTATTTTCTATGTTTCTATGTTTCTGAAGAAGGTCCATCTGTCTCCTCAGATCCTGGTGAACTTCTACCGCTGCACCATCGAGAGCATCCTTACCAACTGCATCACAGTATGGTATGGCAACTGCTCTGTCTCCGACCGGAAGGCATTGCAGAGGGTGGTGAAAATTGCCCAACGCATCACCGGTTCTACGCTCCCCTCCATTGAGTCTGTCCAAAGCAAGCGCTGTCTGCGGAGGGCGCTCAGCATCGCCAAGGACTGCTCTCACCCCAACCATGGACTGTTTACCCTCCTACCATCCGGGAGGCGTTACAGGTCTCTCCGTTGCCGAACCAGCAGGTCGAGGAACAGATTCTTTCCGGCGGCTGTCACTCTACTCAACAACGTACCTCGGTGACTGCCAATCACCCCCCCCCCCGGACACTTATTATTTTTGTATTCAAATCGTTTGCTATGTCGCTCTTCAAGGGAGATGCTAAATGCATTTCGTTGTCTCTGTACTGTACACTGACAATGACAATTAAAATTTAATCTGAATCTGAATCTGAATCTGAATCTATGTTTCTTTGCTCCTTTCCTTGCCTAATGATCGGTCATCAGCCTAAAGCGTTGTCTCTCTCTCTCTGAAGATTGTATCTGGTCTGTTGAGCATGACCAGGTCTTTCTGTTTTTGTTTCACATTTGGGACGATGAGTTTAAGATGTAGGAACATCTTTGCTGATAATCTGAACCCTTCCATCCGGATATTCAGCATGAAGTGCAGCCTGAGGCAAAGGAATATTGTTTGTTTTGCTCTATTCTGTCCCCATGCCTTTAAATAAATCCTTCTGTGAACAATGACTCATTAAATGATCTTTAATGTGGAACATTTAAAGAAATGATTTACTCTTTTCATTTTTACTCTACTGTGAAAAATAACAAATGTCTTTGAAACACGAAATCGTATGCTTCAAGAATTATACAGAGAACTCAAACCTAATTTAAATCTGATGATTAATTACATCACAGGAAGACATTCAGCCCATCATATCCATGCCAGTTCCCACCAGAGTAACCCCTACCTTCCCTCCAGCATTTATTCTGTGTCTTATGAGCATGAATTCCTCTTTGGCTCTTTTGCACCTATCTGCACTTCGGGTAATTTACAGGAATCAGTTAACCCACCAATATATCTTTGGATGCACCAGGCTACAAGAGTATCTGGCAGAAACCCACAGAAATAACATGCAAACTCAACACAGAAAGCACCAACATCAGGATCAAACCCTGGTAGCTGGATCTGGGAGGCAACAGCGCCACCTGCTGCACCACCCTGCCACCTACAAAGAAGTATTTGCATCTTTAGTAATGGATTATTTAATTTAGTTCATTGGCCCACTGAGTTTGCACCGACCAACAGTCCCCACACATTAACACTGGAATGGGTGAAGTCTGGGGTCAACACCCTTCTTCAGACCAGTTAGCGATAAAGGAAACGAGAGATATTGACGATGATGTAGAGAGAACGCCTTCTTATTATAGAGTCCACACACAAGATTAGAAGCTGTTTAGCCAGAGCTGAACACACTTCACGGCATCTACATACAATGGTGTCTGTGAAGCTGATGTGGTTTGGGTTTGGGTGTGGGTGGGGGACGGATAGAGAGAGAGGGAATGCCTCTATCCCTTCCCCTGAAGAAGGGTCTCGACCTGAAACATCACCCATTCCTTCTCTCCAGAGATGGTGCCTGTCCTGCTGAGTTACTCCAGCATTTTGTGTCTAGCTTCGGTTTAAACCAGCGTCTGCAGTTCCTTCCTATACAAATCATGATCTATTCACCCACCTATTGCGATTAAGTAAATAACATATGTTATGCACATTGTTAGCACCAGTAGTTGCACAAAATATTACATGGCATCAAGATTAAGGTGAACGGCTACAGGGAGTTCTAGAATAATGTCCTGTGTGGGTTTCTCTGCCCGGAAGTATGTGCAAACATTATAAACAAGCCCGTTATTATTACCTGTGAATTACAGTTGCTAATGAATCTTCTCAAATACAATTTTTATGCTAATGGAATCAGAAAACTAGTCACGGTCGTGACTGCAATTTAAGTGTTAGTAATAGAAACATAGAAACATAGAAATTAGGCGCAGGAGTAGGCCATTCGGCCCTTCGAGCCTGCACCGCCATTCAATATGATCATGCTGATCATCCAACTCAGTATCCCGTACCTGCCTTCTCTCCATACCCTCTGATCCCCTTGGCCACAAGGGCCACATCTAACTCCCTCTTAAATATAGCCCATGAACTGGCCTCAATTACCCTCTGTGGCAGAGAGTTCCAGAGATTCACCACTCTCTGTGTGAAAAAAGTTCTCCTCATCTCGGTTTTAAAGGATTTCCCCCTTATCCTTAAGCTGTGACCCCTTGTCCTGGACTTCCCCAACATCGGGAACAATCTTCCTGCATCTAGCCTGTCCAACCCCTTAGAATTTTGTAAGTTTCTATAAGATCCCCTCTCAATCTCCTAAATTCTAGAGAGTATAAACCAAGTCTATCCAGTCTTTCTTCATAAGACAGTCCTGACATCCCAGGAATCAGTCTGGTGAACCTTCTCTGCACTCCCTCTATGGCAATAATGTCCTTCCTCAGATTTGGAGACCAAAACTGTACGCAATACTACCGGTGTGGTCTCACCAAGAACATGTACAACTGCAGTAGAACCTCTCAGCTCCTAAACTCAAACCCTTTTGCTATGAAAGCCAACATACCATTCGCTTTCTTTACTGCCTGCTGCACCTGCATGCCTACCTTCAATGACTGGTGTACCATGACACCCAGGTCTCGCTGCATCTCCCCCTTTCCCAATCGGCCACCATTTAGATAATAGTCTGCTTTCCTGTTTTTGCCACCAAAATGGATAACCTCACATTTATCCACATTATACTGCATTTGCCAAACATCTGCCCACTCACCCAGCCTATCCAAGTCACCTTGCAGTCTCCTAGCATCCTCCTCACAGCTAACACTGCCCCCCAGCTTAGTGTCATCCGCAAACTTGGAGATATTGCCTTCAATTCCCTCATCCAGATCATTAATATATATTGTAAATAGCTGGGGTCCCAGCACTGAGCCTTGCGGTACCCCACTAGTCACTGCCTGCCATTGTGAAAAGGACCCGTTTACTCCTACTCTTTGCTTCCTGTTTGCCAGCCAGTTCTCTATCCACATCAATACTGAACCCCCAATGCCATGTGCTTTAAGTTTGCCGTAATTAATTTAAGTTAATGCCGTAAGCTTTAACTTTAATGTGCAGACTGTAAAGGGACTGCCCCACCAGCATGTGATTGCATGCGTCTAGCGCGACCAAACGTGGTGACTTGAGTCGTACGGCCTCGCGGGGCCGGTCCCACTTCCAACCGCGGAGCCGTCTGGAGTTGTGCAGGGCTGGTCCCGACATCAAACTCACCGATCAGCTGGGCAGGAGGCGGGCCGACTGAATTTGGACATCGCACAGTGTCGGGTGGTTTACGTCATCGCGCAACGCCACCCGCTAGACATACACCGTCAAGACGCTGCATACGGTGCATATGGCGTTGATACGGTGTGTATGAGCGTCGAGGCGGTGTGTACGGCCTCAATGTGGCTGCGGGACGGCAGGCCGTTGCCGCGCGGAATTTTTGGACAGTGTCAGTTTTTCGGAGCCCCGGGCAATGTCGGTACCAGCCCCGCACAACTCTATACGGCTACGCCGATCGAAGTGGGACCGGCCCCGTGAGGCCATACGGCTCAAGCGACCACGTTAGGTCTCGCTTACCGCATGCAGTCACATGCTGGTGGGACAGGCCCTTAAAAGTGTTTAAGAAGGAACTGCAGATGCTGGAAAATCGAAGGTACATAAAAATGCTGGAGAAACTCAGCGGGTGCAGCAGCATCTATGGAGCGAAGGAAATAGGCAATGTTTCGGGCCGAAACCCTTCCCGAAACGTCGCCTATTTCCTTCGCTCCATAGATGCTGCTGCACCCGCTGAGTTTCTCCAGCAATTTTGTGTACCCTCATCTACTGTATCCTTTGTTCAAGATGTGGACTCTTATACATCGGCGAGACTAAAGATAGACTGGGCGATCGTTTCACTGAACACCTTTGCTCAGTCTGCATGAACCTACCTGATCTCCCGGTTGCCAAACACTTTAAATCTCAATCCCATTCCCACACTGACCTTTCTGTCCTTGGTCTCCTCCATTGTCAGAGTGAGGCTAAACACAAATTGGAGGATCAGCATCTCATATTTTGCTTGGGCAGCTTACAGCCCAGTGGTATGAATATTGATTTATCTAACTTCAGGTAGCCCATGCATTCCCTCTCTCCATCCCTCCCCCACCCAAGTCACACCAGCTTTTAGTTCTCACCCAACAAACAGCTAACAATGGCCTGTTTCCTTTATCATTGTACTTTTTTTGCATATCTTTCATTCATTGTTCTATATCTCTGTACATCATCATCTGTATCTCTTGTTTCCCTTTCATGTGACTTTCAGTCTGAAGAAGGGTCTCAGCCTGAAACGTCACCCATTCCTCCTCTCCAGAGATGCTGCCTGTCCCATTGAGTTACTCCAACATTTTGTGTCCATCTTCGGTTTAAACCAGCATCCGTAGTTCATTCCTACACAGACGTTGTGTGGTACCATGAGCCTTGCATGCAACAAACACATTTAAGAGCCTTACCTCCATGGTCTTTGCAGAGATTGGAGGTTGCAGATGAAGGATGCTGGGGTGGAGTAGAGCTTTGTGGGGGTGAGTGGAGAATAAAGGTGGAATGACTAAATATTAAGATAAGAAACCTACAACTACTTGAATCAGTCTCTACTTCCCATCACTCTGCACCAGTGAGAAAAACCTTTTTCACACAGAGAGTGGTGAATCTCTGGAACTCTCTGCCACAGAATGTAGTTGAGGCCTGTTCACTGGCTATATTTAAGAGGGAGTTAGATGTTGCCCTTGTGGCTAAAGAGATCAGGGGGTATGGAGAGAAGGCAGGTACAGGATACTGAGTTGGATGATCATCCATGATCATATTGAATGGCGGTGTAGGCTCGAAGGGCTGAATGGCCTACTCCTGCACCTATTTTCTATGTTTCTATGTTACTATTAGACCCGGTGCTGCTGCACTGAAGATGTAGGAATATTAGTTTAGTTTAGTTTAGTTTAGTTTAGTTTAGTTTAGTTTAGTTTAGTTTAGTTTAGTTTAGTTTAGTTTAGTTTAGTTTAGATACAGTGAGGAAACAGGCCCTTCGGCCCACCAAGTCTGCACCAACCAGCGATTCCGCAAACCATCTACACACCCTAAGGACAATTTTACATTCATACCAAGCAAATTGACCTACAAAACTGTACGTCTTTGGAGTGTGGGAGTAAGCCGAAGATCCTGGAGAAAACCCACACAGGTCACGGGATGATCGTACAAACTCCGTACAGACAAGCACCCTTGGTCAGGATCGAACCTGGGTCTGTGATGCTGTAAAGCAGAAATTCTATCGCTGCACCACCATGTTTTCTCTGAACTGCCTATTGAGCTAATGCAGAGGCAAGCAGTGAACATGAGGCATACTCTGTTGCTGGGATGTGTCAGAACTGTCCACGATGCATTCACTGCTTCTAACTTTCCTTTAATTTGTTTTGTAAAATTGATCCCTGGTTGCCATGCAATGTACCCAAATCCACAAGAACAAGGTCAACCTAAAATATCGCCATTGACAGAGTGTGTGAACCAATTCATTCTGGGCTTTATTAGGCATTTTGTGGACTTACCAAAGGAGAGCAATGAAATAGTAAGATTAAATGAGAACTTACCAGTTTGAAGTTTGATCTTTATTTTATGAGGAGTAACGTTGAGGGATTACGTGAAGAACCCGCCAGGACGCATGCGTGTCAATCTTCAAAGCAGTGGTGTATTAAAGCAAAATCACAGATAACAGTAAATGAACTGAACATAGTAAGATTAGAGAAATAGGATACCAGTTGAACTTTATGGTCATTAGGGGGTGGGCATGGAGGGCACATAATCCCTCAACGTTACTCCTCATAAAATAAAGATCTAACTTCAAACTGGTAAGTTCTCGTTTAATCTTACTATTTTACTTCGGAGTCACGTGAGTGCCTAAGTGAAGATTTTAAAGCTCTGTGATTTCATGCCGTGGAAACGAGTCCAGGTGTCATACACAGCATAAGTGGGCCAATGATGAGTGAACATTAATATAGCATTCAGACATGACATAGATATAGACATGTTGATGCTATTAATGAACAATAGTGGGAATCGTAACCTCCCTCAACCTGGAGGAAGTATGAACCATACCTAACATAGAGTTGGCAAATACCCCAAATCTGGCAATGGGTTTATTCTGAATATTTGTACAGATTAATAGTTTGACCATCCTGCAGCAGCTAGGATGTGGTCCATAAGCCTGCTGCTGAGGTCCTGGTAGAGTGGGACTCAATTTCAATGTACACTCCTGTATACAGTATGTCATATAACATATAACCATATAACCATATAACCATATAACAATTACAGCACGGAAACAGGCCATCTCGGCCCTACAAGTCCGTGCCGAACAACTTTTTTCCCTTAGTCCCACCTGCCTGCACTCATACCATAACCCTCCATTCCCTGTCAGACCCATTTAATCCCCTGGAGAAGATTTGTAGTGATTCCTTCTAACGAGGTTTTATGTAACTAACAATATTGCTAGTCAGAGTCTATGAGGCTCTTAGGGACCTTGACATACTGGTGTAGATGCGTGTTCACACTCAACCCACGGTTATGGGATATGCAACATCTAGTTTGGTCTGTGTCCCTGTCTACTCTGCTTGACTAATCATAAACAAAACATGTTATTATAGTCCACAGATATGATCATTCTATCCAGTGTAGCAATGACTGGACCCGTAGCGCTGTACTCAATGCTATGGCATAACCACTAGTACGTGAGTTTGACCAAGGACAGGGATGTTGTTGGTGCCTATCGACGAAGTGACGTAGCACAATGTTAACAACCCATATCTCTGCGTCCCTAGGCCTAGGAGGTTTTTAGTTGACGATACCCTTCATAATCTAGATGTCAGAGGGTGAGACCGGAAAGAGTGGTTTATGTTCTCCACAGCCAAATGATGAGGAGGTACTTCAGGCACAGTAAATGGAATTTTAACTTGATGTTATAATCCCATAAAACTGAATTTCAATGTGTCAGTCATCCGTGCCGAGTTAAACGTGAAGAAGAATAAACAATACTTCCCATCTCCTATTTGGTTTGCTGCTATTTGGTGCTATCCCTGCAATCTGCAGTGAGCACTCCTAATGCTTATGGATAGATAACCCGAGCCGCAGGAAACGGTCTCTCAGAGTCTGTAAGTCTATGAATTGATTATATCATGCAGAGGATGGTTTCAACATCACAACTGAACCAGCATCTTTTTTATCTGGAAATAACCATGTGTGGTTTTAGGCTCATTCCCCACATCAGCAGGAATCATGGGTACATAACCTAGGCAGGGACTATGAAACCTGGAAGCGGGAATCTTGCTGAATTTTGCAAGACCCGTCTATTGAGGCCAAATGGAGGAAGACATAAAGAACATTCCTCCCTGTGTAGCGAAAGTGCACCCTTTGCCACTAATATGCCTTGTATTTTTTGCAACTGTTGATTGAGCCTGGATGCAAGCATCTCAATCGTTAGTGTTCCATCGATCCACAATGTTATTAAATGCTTTGTGATCACTCATTCATTCTGTGTTGTCATTGATTTTGCATGATAATACACCAGTGCTAAATGCAGTTAGGAAAACTATCACCGGATACTTTGATTTGATTGTACCTTATTAACATATACCAACACCAAAGTGTATGACCTTGGACTTGTGCATGCAGGTTATGCATATCCACATGCCCTTTAATGCACAAAATGCACCTTGTGTCCATTGGCAGTTGATACCATAACTGAACACTTGATACCTCATGCTAATCCCATCAGCCTCCGTAACTAGAGATGGTATTAGTAGATTTCCCATCTTTGGGCAATAGCATCAGTTTGGAAATGACTGAAGATTTACAGATGAGAGGTTTTTAGAGGAGCAACGCTGAATACTGTTCGTCCATCATTGTGACTTTGTTAGTTTCAGCTCAGAATAGCATAGGTCTAATCTATTGTTTCAGAGCTGATCCCAGACAAATAAATGGTTTGATTGTATCCCAATAATCAATAGTTTCAGTTGGTATCAACTTAATTTGAATTTAACTGGACGGGTGAGAACCTCAATTTCTCAAATATAGCTATGTGGCTGATAAGGCTAATTTAGTAAAATACAGTATGTTCAATATCATCCAGATTGACCATGCCACTTATTTGTTAGCTCTGTGCAGTGAAAGCACTGATTGGAGTGATTTAGTAATAATCTGGAAACTGAAGTTGGCCCATTTTGCAACGCTACTGAGTGTATCATTGCCTCATCCAGTTAAATTTCAAATATCTTCTGTGAAAGGAAATGATCACATGGAATGTATTCAGAAATGTCTATACTGCACATGCGGGTTGAGGCTGTTGACATTGATCAGTCCACATCCCATATTGTGAGCCTGCCTTGAAAGGCAAACTCCACCATACCTGTTGTGCAGTATAAACTAATCTTATGTTATCCCAAACCAGTGTAAATATTCAAACCAGTTTCAATATTACCAATTGTATCCGTGATGGGAGACGTCATCGATGTGGCTCCATTCCTTTATCTGGATGTGAGGACTTATGCAACCGGACCCAGGAGCTGCCTCAACCATGTGTGCTTGATTTTGCTCTTCTGCTCCTGGGAGGTAGAGGAGCTCGAGTACGGGGTTGGCGCATCTTCCAGGAAGGCCGTTCTGGGCTATGGCCTAAAAAAGACCTTTGTTCTGGTTCTACGGCCTTCAAGCTTTCACCAGCTTCAGTGCATCGTAGTTTGCTGGTGGGTGCGTAGGGGTGCTGCCACAGGAGATGTGAGGTCTTGTGTGATGATGTGACCTTCCTGAGCCCGATGGCCCTCGTCAAGCTCCTCTGCTGGTTGTGTTATTCCTGCACCCCCTGCACACTTGCGGTATCTTCAGCCAAGCCCCTGTCTTCAGAGTCAGCCCAGAAGTGACTCCTAATGCTCCCCTATGTCGAGGGAGATGCATTATGCAGCCCTCAATAAGGTGCTGCCTTGGGCATCCTAGGTGACTAACCATGGTGACTAGACTCCATATACCGGAGCATGTCACATTGGAGCTTCTGCTCCACCAACCGCTCCATGCGGGATATGCGATCACAGTTGCTCCCGCCGGTGGTGAGTCTCCACAGCCCGACTCGTCCGAGCCTTCGGCCTGTCCGACTCCTGGTTGGCCTTCCCATCAGTCTGTGGTGTCGATTCCGACTGTGCAGGAGACTGGTGATCAATAGCGATCCAGGTGCAGTCTACCGCTGCTGACTGCACGCAATTCCGCGGTCCTGCGCAGTCAGTCTGGATGTGGTCCATTCCTGTAACATATTCTCACAAAATAGCACAAAACGACCTCTCGCCTCCCCCACCCCCCCGATCTGGGTATCCCCGCAGTAACTGTAGCCGGGACATCCCGCGGTCTCTATAAAAGGGATAGCCACATTACAAAGTGGGGGGGGAGGGGGGGTATCCGCTCGGGGGGGGGGAGGGGGGTATATGAAGTCGCTGGTTTTATTGCCAGTGGCCAGTGGCGACTTAGCTGTCCGCTCCTCGCATCCCGCAGTCTACGGTACGGGTTCTCCAGGTGCCTCTGGCACCAATATGAATGCTGGCTCCACCACCAGCGGCTCGAAGGTGAATCCACCGCCGCCCGCTCCCTGTATTCCACGGTCTCCCGAGCGGGTTCTCCACCATTATGAAGCCGCTGGTTCTACCGCCAGTGGCTCAAAGGTGAATCCACCGCCGCTCGCTACCCGCATTCTGCTGTCTTCCGAGCGCCTAGGTCCGTGGGCGGGATACCCCGTGACCGGGGTTCCCTGAAGTTCGAGACTGGGGTCTCCCCTCCGTCCCGACTTCGCGCCGGACTTTTAGCAGGACCTCCAAGTAGAGGTTCCTGCAAGAAAATTTAACCTGAAAAATTAAAAAAAAAATTACCTCAGGTCTGTTGCTGGCAGGAGAATCACGTCCAACCTGCCAGTCATCACGCAATGTGATAGACGATATGACACGCATGCGTCTTGGCGGGTTTTTCACGTAGTTACTCGCGTGACTCCAAATTAAAATAGTGAATACATGGCATTCAGGGTGTGCTATGCTGCCTCACAGACTGCAGGATGCTACAGTACATATAAGTAAAGGTGAAACCCTAGGGTGATGTGTTTGATCTTGTGTATATGGTATAAACCTGTATAAACCAGACACATGTTTTCAAACTCTCCACATTTCCAATGTAATAATCTGCAGGTTATTTTGCAATGGGCAGAAGAGCAACTAAATTGCAATGGCTATACGGATGCAAAAGCATGCAACACGTTTGTCAAATGCATGAGCTGCACAAGGTGCATTTATCCATAATAATTCCCATGATTTAGTCTGAAAGTCACATATTATGGTTAATGCATGTTTACATTGAATAACATTGTTAAATTGGCAACAATGCAAGATGGCCGCCTCCCCGCCTCAGGAATGTTGTTGTTAATAAAAAGATGATGAATACTCATTGCTCATGTAGATTGAATGGAGATGTTCTTCAGGACAAACAATTGGAATTGAGAGCAAAGGTAAACGTATCTCTGCTCAAATCAAAGCCATACATAGCATAAGAAAACAATCTTATTAATGGAGACCAGCATGGACATGTAGCAGCAGACCCTGTGGAGCCGTTCTATAAAAGGTGCTCTATTCAACCAAGTGCTACAGAATCTGCAGAATTACATTAATCCAGCAACCTTGGAAATCATAAACAACAATGCATTTAGAACCAGACACCAGAGCTCAGGTGAATGAATGAATGCATGGTTGAATGAATGAATGAATGAATAATGAATGAATGCATGAATGAATGAATGAATGCATGAATGCATGATTGAATGAATGATTGAATGTATGATTGAATGATTGATTGAATGAATGAATGAATGGATGAATGAATGATATTTTATTGTCACACGTACCTAGGTTTGTTTAACATAAAGGCTAGGCAGTACACAAGTGTCGCCATGTGGTGGCGCCAACAAAGTTACAAAAGTATCGGACGGCCCTATCTACTGCCTGCCGCAACACGTGATGTCTCGTTTTCACATCTTACCCTACCTTTATCTCTGTGTCTTCCTCTCCCCTGACTCTCAGTCTGAAGAAGGGTCTCGACCCACAACGTCACCCATTCCTTCTCTTCAGAGATGCTGCCAGTCCCGCTGAGTTACTCCAGCATTTTGTGTCTATAATGTCATCTGTCTCCTCTAAATAACTGAAAGCCTCAATGAGTGTTTTAAAGCCGATCATGGACATCGATCACTCGAGGTTGAGTATGATTGTCCTCCTGGTGGGTCCCTTCTGTGAGACCGACAGTCATAGCGTCATGGAGCGATACAGTGTGGAAACAGGTCCTTCAGCCCAACTTGCCCACACCAGCCAACTTGTCCCACCTACACTAGTCCCACCTAGTCCCACCTTTGGCCTAATGTCCTTCGAAACCTGTCCTATCCATTTACCTGTCCAATTCTGCAATAGTCCTTGCCTCAACTACCACCTCCGGCTGCTCTTTCAATACACCCTTTGTTTGAAAAAGTTACCCCTCAGATTCTTATTAAATCTTTCCCCCTCCTTGCCCTCTGGTCCTCGATTCCACCACTCTGGGCAAGAGACTCTGTGCATCTACCCGATCTATTCCCCTCATGATTTTGAACACCACTATACGATCACATCTGATCCATCTGCGCTCCAGGGAATAAAGACCCAGCCTGCTCAACCTCGCCCTATAGCTCAGACCCTCGAGTACTGGCAAAATTCTCACAAGCCTTCTCTGTACCCTTTCCAGCTTGATGACATCTTTCCCATAACATGGTGCCCAGAACTGAACACAATACTCTAAATGCAGACTCACCAACATCTTATACAACTGCAACATGACCTCCCAACCTCTATATTCAATACTGACTGATGAAGGCCAATGTGCCAAAATCCTTTTTGACCACCCTATCTACCTGTGACTCCACCTTCAAGGAACCATGCACCTGTACTCCTTGATCCCTCTGCTCTACAACACTCCCCAGAGCTCTACCATTCACTGTGTACTGTAGCTCCTGCCCATGTTAGATTTCCCAAGATGCAACCCCTCACATTTCTCAGTATTAGGTAGAATTGCTGTGCCAGAGACCCGGGTTCAGTCCTGACTGTATCGAGTTTATATATTCTACCAGTGTCAGAGTGGGTTTGCTTTTAGGTGCTCTGGTTAGAACTAGATTGGAATAATTTATTTAATTTGAGCATATTTCTACCACATTCTGATAAGTTCACGTTCATTAGTTATAGGAGTAAAATGAGGGCATTGGGCCCATCTAGTCCACTCCGCCATTCAATCATGGCTGACCTCTGCCTCCCAATCCCATTTTCCTGCCTTCTCCCCGTAACCCTTCACACCCCGTTCTAATCAAGAATTTGTCTATCTCTGCCTTAAAAAATATCCACTGACTTGGCCTCCACAGCCCTCTGTGGCAACGAGTTTCACAGATTAACTACCCTCTGACTAAAGAAGTTCCTCCTCACCTCCTCTTTAATTCTGAGGCTGTGACCTCTGGTCCTAGACTCTCCCACCAGTGGAAACATCCACATCCACTCTATCTATGCCTTTCATTATTCTGTAAGTTAATGAGGTTTCAATGAGTAGAGGCTCAGTGCTGTCAAAAGCTCATCATATGCTAACCCACTCATTCCTGGAATCATTCTTGTAAACCTCCTCTGGACCCTCTCCGGAGCCAGCACATCCTTCCTCAGGTATGGGGCCTAAATTTGGTCACAGTACTCCAAATGCAGCCTGACCAGCGCCTTATAGAGCCTCAGCATTACATCTCTGTTTTTGTATTCCAGTCCTCTAGATATAAATTTAATTTGCCTTCCTCACCACAGATAACTACTGATAGCTACTGATAAGCACTAGAACAATATACAGATGCCGGAGAACTCAGCAGGTCAGGCAACTTTCTTCATGCTGATTGTAGGTGGAAAATAAGTTGGGGCGGGATAAAGCCTGACAAGTGATAGGTGGATACAGGTGAGGGGGGGGGGGGGGGGGGGGGTGATTGGCAAATGATTGTAGGCAAAGGCTGAAATGAAAAGAAGTTTGTCAGATAAGGAGAGAGGATAAAGCCTGGCAATGAGTCGAGGTGATAGTTGTGGACCGTACAGAAACATGAAACATAGAAAATAGAGGGGGGGGGGGGGGGATCATGGCTGATCGTCCGCTATCAATAACCAGTGCCTGCCTTCTCCCCATATCACTTGACTCCACTAATAGAAGGCGAGCAAGGTTTGTGACAGGAGAGAGGGACAGGATAGGGCAAATGGAGAATAGAGTAAGCAACCCAAGTGAAAAGGCTTGAAACTGAAGGACAAAAGGTCTGCTTGGGAAGGCAAACTGATTCAGGGGGGGACAGAGCACAATGTTCAGATAAAAGGAAACCAGAGCACCAAGAGTAGAGTGAGAGATGTAAAGCCTTTCCCCAGACCGACCAGAGAACATTAAAAGGCCTGTCCCACTTAGTATTTGCAAGTGGATGGGGATCATGTTCGTAGGTGGGTGGAGGAGAGGAGTTCGGCATGGTGGTAACATATGGGGAAAATGATGTAGCACCATGTAAGTAGAAATACTTAGAAACATAGAAAAAAATAGGTTTTCAGAACAAAGGAAAACCGACCGGTATTCGGCCCTTCACAGCTGTGTATCGAGCCAGCCATTGTGATCATGGCTGATTGTCCGCTATCAATAACCAGTGCCTGCCTTCTCCCCATATCCCTTGACTCCACTAATAGAAGGCGAGCAAGGTTTGTGACAGGAGAGAGGGACGGGGAGTAGGGGAGTATTATTCATAATTGGAGAATTCAATGTTCATCCCATTGGCTTGTAAGCAACCCAAGTGAAAAATGATGTGCTAACCCTTTCTTCCATCCAGTTTTTATTTTTAAATGATGTGTGGCCTCACTCTGGAAGTTCCCCATAAAAACGGAAGTCAGTCCCTTGTTTGACTTCCCTAGAAAGCTTGTCAACTCTGTCTATCCCTCTCATCATTTAAAGAATCAGGAACCTTCTGATAATAAAGACCTGGATTAGCAAGGCAACATGAAATCTGATCTCATTTTGTTGAATCTTCCTATAATTGGCGGTACAGATTTGCGCAATGCCTTGCCCATCATCCCAGCTTCTAACTCAATGTTGATTTATAAAGGCTAGCATCAAAAGCTTGCTTTACCACCCTGATAAAAGGAACTATGACCCAGATCAGTATTCTTCAATTCCCTACCATTTACCACCCTATTTTGATTTGTCCTGCAGTAGCACCTCACATTTATCAGCATTTCTGCCAGTTTTTCCAAATGGCCTAAATTAGAGTATACGGCACCTCTTCATTAAACAGGCATCTTTTGATGTACATGACAAACAACAAAGGACCCAACACAGATCCCTGCACCCCACTAGTGCCTCCAAGTGCCATCCCCGATTCAGCCACTGTTGCTTGAAGAACCTTGAGGAACAGGCTTTACAGTCGTCAATTTCCCTAGTAACCTCTGAATTCAAGAAGATTAGTCAAACATGACCTTCTCACAAATCCATGTTGACTGTTGCTAATCAGACCCTGTTTATCTAGATGCTTATCTATTGTCTCTAAGTATATTATTGCCCACCACTGAAGTCAAGCTAACAGGTCTATAATTGCTAAGTTTACTCTTAGAACCCTTTTTAAACAATGGAACAACATGCGCAGTACGCCAATCCTCGGGGACTATTCCCGTTTCTAAGACATTTGAAATATTTCTGTCATAGCCCCGGCTATTTCTACACTAACTTCCCTCAATGTCCTAGGGAATCCTACACATGAAAGACAAGCCAATTAACCTGTATGTCTTTGGAGTGTGGGAGGAAACCAAAGATCTCGGGAAAAAACCCTTGCAGGTCACGGGGAGAAGGTACAAAATTGGCTTAATAGGAGGAAGAAGGGGGTGATGATGGAAGGTTGCTTCTCAGACTGGAGGCCTGTGCCTGGACGGTGGCAAATGTTGTGCCTCTTTTGAAGAAGGGCTGCAGGGAAAATGCTGGGCACTATAGGCCAGTGAACTTAACATTGTAGTTGGAAAGTTACAAGAGAGTATTCTGAGGGATAGGCTATACATGCATTTGGATGGACAAGGGCTGATTAGGTATAGTCAGAGAACATACAGGGCAAATTTGCTGATGATACAAAAGTGAGTGGTTTTGCAGATAGTGAAGATGATTGTGAAAAATTGCAGCAGGATCGTGATCGATTGGCCAGGTGGGCTGAGGAATGGTTGATGGAATTTAATACAGAGAAATGTGAGGTGTTGCATTTTGGGAAGTCTAACATGGGCTGGACCTACACAGTAAATGGTAGGGCTCCGGGGAGTGTTGTAGAGCAGATGGATCTAGGAGTACAGGTGCATGGCTCCTTGAAGGTCGAGTCGTAGGTAGACAAAGTGGTCAAAAAGGTGTGAGATACATTGGCCTTCATCAGTCAGAGTATTGAGTATAGAAGTTGGGAGATCATGTTGCAGTTGTATAACACAGTGGTGAGACCACAGTTAGAATATTGTGTTCAGTTCTGGGCACCATGTTATAGGAAATATTGTCAAGCTGGAAAGGATACAGAGACGATTTACGAGAATGTTGCCAGGACTAGAGGGTCTGAGCATTATGGAGAGGATGAGAAGGCTGGGATTCTATTACCTGGAGCGCAGGAGGATGAGGGTGATCTTATAGATGTGTATAAAATCATGAGAGGACTAGATCGGGTAGATGCACAGTCTCTTGCCCAGAGTGGCAGAATCGAGGACCAGAGGACATAGACAATAGACAATAGGTGCAGGAGTAGGCCATTCAGACCTTCGAGCCAGCACCGCCATTCATGGCTGATCATGGCTCTTCATCCCCAATCAGTACCCCGTTCCTACCTTCTCCCCGTATCCCCTGACTCCATTATTTTTAAGAACCCTATCTAGCTCTCTCTTGAAAGCAACCAGAGAACCTGCCTCCACCGCCCTCTGAGGCAGAGAATTACACAGACTCACCAGTGAGAAAAAGTGTTTCCTCATCACCTTTCTAAATGGCTTACTCCTTATTCTTAAACTGTGGCCCCTGGTTCTGGTCTCCCCCAACATCGGGAACATGTCTCCTGCCTCAAGCATGTCCAAACCCTTAATAATCCTTTATGTTTCAATGAGATCCCCTCTAATCCTTCTAAATTCCAGAGTGTACAAGTCCAGCTGCTCCATTCTCTCAGCATATGACAGTCCCGCCATCCCGGGAATTAACCTTGTAAGGGGAAAAGATTTAATAGGAAACTGAGAGGTAACTTTTTCACACAAAGGGTGGTGGCTCTATGAAACAAGCAGCCAGAGGAGGTAGTTGAGGCTGGGACTATCTGAATGTTTAAGAAACAGTTAGATAGGTACAAGGATAGGACAGGTTTGGAGGGATATGGACCAAACGCAGGCAGGTGGGACTAGTGTAGATGGGACATGTTGGCCAAGTGTGGGCAAGTTTGGGCAAGTTGGTCCGAAGGGCCTGTTTCCACACTCTATCACTCTGACTATGACTAAACTTGGCATGTCATAGAGTCATAAAGTTATAGAGTCACACAGCAGGAAAACAGGCACTTCGGCCCAACTTGGTCATGCTGACCCACATGCCCCATCTACACTAGTCTCTTCTGCCTGCGTTTGGCCCATATCCCTCTCAACTTATCTTATCCACGTAACTATCAACATGCTTCTTATATGTTGCGATGGTACCTGTCCCAATTACCTCCATCGGCAGCTCGCCCCATACACCCACCACCCTTTGTGGAAAAATGTCACCCCTCAGGTTCTTATTAAATCTTTCCCCCCTCATCTTAAACCTATGTCCTCCGATTCTCGATTCCCCATACTATGGGCAAAAGTTTTAGTTTACTTTAGAGATACAGCATGGAAATAAGCCCTTCAGACCATCAAGTCCACAGCGACCACACACATTAACACTATCATACACACACTAAAGGAAATTTACATTTATACCAAGCTAATTAAATAAAACTATGTCTTTGGAGTAGGGGAGGAAACCGGAGCTCCTGGGTAAAACCCACGCAGGTCACAGAGAGAACATACTTGCACAGACAGCACCCATAGACAAGATCGAACCTAGGTCTCAGTAAGTCGAGACGTTTTTTCCAGCCTGATAAAAAATGTTCACGAGTAAATAAATAGTCGTGAGGAGAACAATTGCAACTTACCTGATGCCCCGAGTACCTATGACTGGCATAACAAGCCGCTACAATATATCTACAGACTCCTATGACCTCCTACAGACTCGTTACAAACATTCTGCGACTTTGAATCAAGGGGAAAACTCGGGAGAATTTGTGAATAACTCAGGAAAGTGGGACAGGCCCTTTAGGCAGCAACTCTACCACTGTACCACCGTGCCATCCTAAATTCCTCTGATTTTGTAAATCTCTATGAAATCACCCCTCATCCTCTTGCGCTTCAAGAAATAGTCCTAAAATGCATACAGTTTAATGTGGATAAATGTACCATTTCACAATCAATCATCCTGTTGATTGTGTGCCAAACTCTATTATGGCATGATGTCATCTCTCAACTGATTTCAGACCTCCAAGGACAAAAGGATAAACGATGAGCAACATTATCTCTGCATACAATATGGCATTTTTATCAAACTGGAAGATTACTGAACATTTGACAGTGTCCAGGATAGTTGATATTGATATTGGCATTCGTTTATAATTGTCAATTGCACCAAATACAGTGAAAGTCAATGAAAATCATACCATGCATGACTTCGATCCAACTAGAGATAAGTACACCACGCAGTGCAATATTTTAAGCTGGAGAAGAATAAACATACCTTTGTGCAGAGAAGAATGGGCATGAGGTTGGGCATCAATGCCTACAAACAGACTAAGCTATTGCCAAGGCTAGAAAGTATAAGATCCCTCAAGTTAATTCTTTCCAAGACATGACCCAGCATCATACCATGTTTCTGCAAGATCTTGCAATGGTACTGTCACTCCTGAATGAACTGGTGAAGAATGAAGGACCAAGGCAATTGGAAAAGGAACAACAGGAGAAAACAACTACTCTAAACAGGTTTTTGCATCAAGTTTCTGGTGAGGCCCTCCAACAAGTCACCCATTCCTTCTCCCAGAGAAGCTGCCTATCCCTCTGAGTTACTCCAGCATTTTGTATCTATCATTACCATTCTTAACTTTGACTGTGATTCCTCCAACTATGGACTTTAATGTAAGCCATGACATGGCATGCGATCATGAAAAGCTATCGTTATAGAAGCATTGAAAATCATATTTGGGATCAAAACAGCCCACTGGCTTTTGGTATTCATGCTAATTATTGATTTCAAATTGTTGTTGGCCAATTTGGACCATTATGGGCTCCACCATTCTTGAGGTCATCTGTAGCCGGCCCTGAATTGTTCTGGCCTTTTCCCGCCTCCAGTTTAATCCCCCCCACCCCCAACCCGCCACCTCTCCTGTCAGTCTGCAGAAGGATAGCGACCTAAAACATCACCTGTTCATTTCCTTCAGAGATGCTACCTGACCCAGTGAGTTTCTCCAGCATTTCGTGTCCACCTAAGGTATACGGATTGTTCAGTGTAACAGAATGCACTCATGCACCACTGGAATTTGCAGGAGACAGCGCACATATATCCAATAGGCCTCCAAGTCATTTACAGATCAAAACCGACCATAGAAAGTGCACTATAGAAAGCATTTTATCAGGATGCATCACAGATTGGTTTGGGAACAGCTCCATCCAAACCCACAAGAAATTACACAGAATTGTGGACAAAGCTCAGACCATCACAAAAACCAGCCTCCCATTTATTGACTCCATTTACACCTCACGCTGCCTCGGCAAGGCCAGCAGCATCATCAAGGATGAGTCGTACCTTGGCCACTCCCTCTTCTCTCCTCTCCCATCAGGCAAATGTATAGAAGTGTGAAAACGCACACCTCCAGATTCAGGGACAGTTTCTTCCCAGCTGTTATTAGGCAACTGAATCATCCGACCACAACCAGAGAACGGTGCTGAACTACCTCTTTGGTGGCCTTCGGGCTTTCCTTGATCGGACTTTGCTGGCTTTACCTTGCACTAAACGTTATTCCTTGGTACTGTACAGTAAATGTACTGTACTACACTGTAAGTACACTGTACACTGTAAGGCTCAATTGGAATCAGCATTGCCTTTCTGATTGGAATAGCACGCAACTAAAGCATTTCACTTTAATTCACACATGACAATAATTATAATCATAATCACACTTTATTATCCAAGTATGTTTCGCAACATAAGAGGAATTTTATTATCCATACAGTCGTACAAATAAAAAGCAGCAAGACACACAAAATACATTTTAACATAAACATCCACCTGTGTGACTCCTCCACATTCCTCAAGTGTGATGGAAGGCAAAGAAATGTTCAATCTCTTCCCTTCTTTGTCCTCCCGCAGTCGGGGGCCTCGAGTCTTCCGTTGATGGGGCGATCTTGGCTCCCGTAGCCGGCGGTCGGGCCCTTCGCATCGGGGCGATCGAGCTCCTGCATCGGCAAAATGTCAGCTCCCTGCGCCGGGCGATCAGACCTCCGGTCAGGGCTGGTCGAACCTTCTGCGACTTTGGAGCTTTCCGACATCCATCTCTACCCGAGACTGCGAGCTCCTCGATGATGAAATCCGCAGGCAAGTCCGTTGGAGCATCGATCCCTGGCTCTGAAGGTAAGTCCAGGTCCCCGCGGTGGGCCTCAAGGTCAGTCTCAAGCACGGCCACCAGCTCCATGATGTTAGGCCGCAGAGCAACCGGAGACACGATCCACAAACCAATCACATCTCGGCAAGGTAAGAGATTGAGAAAATGTTTCCCCCGACCCCCTCCCCCACCCACCACATAAAACAGAGAACATTAACACAAACTTTTAAAACACATTAAAAATAACAAAATTGACGAAAAGACAGAGGCTGTTGGCAAGGCTGACATCGCTGACGGCGCCACCCGGTGGTTTAAACTGAGCTGAAAGTAAAACTGAGACAGCATTCAATTACGAGCCAGAAGACTCGACATCATCCACCAAATGACCTACTGCCGTTCAATCTGGACTCAACCAATATCCTCCCTGCGCTTACTTCCCATCACTAGTCTCACCCAAGTGGCTCCCAATGACGGTCTCAATAGTAATTACAGATCTGGTTTAAATAGTTACGTGATGATTCTTGTTGCTTTGACAAAATTGCAACTGCTGTTTGACCACTATTGAAATCGCCTTCTACAATATCCCTCTAAAATGTGTTTGTGTATTGGAACTTAGCAGATGCAGCAGATGCAGCAGATGCAGCAGATGCAGCAGATGCAGCCAGCTGAACATCACAGGATGGGGATGGAAAAGGTAAGGTTTCCAATTTAATTGGGAGCTTTATTGGCAAGGGGGAAACGGGAAGGCAGTGGGGGCTAAATTTGAGATATGTAATAGAAAAAAAATCACATGTGGTTAAAGTGAACATTGTCAGACTTAAATAAAGGTCAATTTTATACATTTTGGTTTCACCATGTAGAAATTGCAGCTGTGTTTATACATAGTCCCCCCATTTCAAGGCACCATAATGTATGGGACACAGCAATGTCATGTAAATGAAAATAGTCATGTTTAGTATTTTGTTGCATATCATTTGCATGCAATGACTGCTTGAAGTCTGCGATTCATGGACATCACCAGTTGCTGGGTGTCTTCTCTGGTGCTGCTCTGCCAGGCCTGTATTGCAGCCATCGTTAGCTTATGCTTGTTTCGAGGGCTAGTCCCCTTCAGGTTTCTCTTCAGCATATAAAAGTCATGCTCAATTAAGTTCAGATCGGGTGATTGACTTGGCCACTCAAGGAATGACCATTTGTTGGCTTTGAAAAACTCTTGTTGCTTTAGCAGAATGTTTGGGATTATCGTCTTGCTGTAGAATGAACCGCCGGCCAATGAGTTTTGAGGCATTTGTTTGAACTTGAGCAGATAGGATGTGTCTATACACTTCAGAATTCATTATGCTACTACCATCGGCAGTTGTATCATCAATGAAGATAAGTGAGCCAGTACCTTCAGCAGCCATACATGCCCAAGCCATAACACCCCCACCACTGTGTTTCACAGATAAGGTAGTATGCTTTGGATCTTGGGCAGTTCCCTCTCTCCTCTGCCATCACTCAGATATGTTAATCTTCATCTCATCTGTCCACAAGATCTTTTTCCAGAGCTGTGGTTGCTCTTTTAAGTACAGGCTAGATGCAGTAAAAATGTTCCCAATGTTGGGCGAGTCCAGAACCAGGGCCACAGTCTTAGAATAAAGGGGAGGCCATTTAGGACTGAGGTGAGAAAAAACGTTTTCATCCAGAGAGTTGTGAATTTGTGGAATTCCCTGACACAGAGGGCAGTGAAGGCAAAATCATTGGATGGATTTAAGAGAGAGTTAGGTAGAGCTCTAGGGGCTGGTTGAATCAAGGGGTATGGGGAGAAGGCAGGCACGGGTTATTGATTGGGGAAGATCAGCTATGATTACAATGAATGGCGGTGCTGGCTCAAAGGGCCGAATGGCCTCCTCCTGCACCTATTTTCTATGTTTCTTTGTTTCTATGTTTACTTCTTGGCAAACTGTAACCCGGCCATCCTATTTTTGCGGCTAACCAGTGGTTTGCATCTTGCAATGTAGCCTCTGTTTTTCTGTTCATGAAGTCTTCTGTGGACAGTGGTCATTGACAATTCCTGAAGAGTGTTTCTGCACTGTCGGGCAGGTGTTTGGGGATTTTTGTTTATTATAGAGAGAATTCTTCTGTCATCAGCTGTGGAGGTCTTCCTTGGCCTGCCAGTCCCTCTGCGATTAGTAAGCTCACCAGTGCTCTCCTTCTTCTTAATGATGTTCCAAACATTTGATTTTGTGAGCCTAAGGTAGAGAAGAATGCTGGAGAATCTCAGCGGGTGAGGCAGCATCTATGGAGCAAAGGGTCGAGTCCCAACAGTCCTAAAACACAAGATTCATGAAACATGAAATTAAAGTAACGAGTGGAAAGGATTGGGAATGTGCAATGATTTGAGGAGGGGGTGTGGGGGGGGGGGGGGGGGGGGGGGGGGGGGGGGGGGGGGGGGGGGGGGGGGGGGGGGGTGGAGGGCAGTCAGTCTCAGTTTCCTAGTTTCCAATCTTTTTTTCCTTGGAGCCTTTATTCTAAGAGGTAAAGGGGTCAAGGCATTTTGTAAGCATTTTCATTTGGTCTCCTGAGGGTTTTTCTGGCCCAACATTTCAACCACAATCCACTAGGTGTCAGCACTTTCCTATTAATCTGATGAAACATTCCAGGGGGGGGGGGGGGGGGGGGTGCATTTTCCTCTTGATCTTGTACAAGCATGTGTGTTGTATTCAATTCACTGTCTGTATTTCTATTACATGGATATTCTTAACATGTCTAAATCCTCGAATCCCTCCAATTCTCACACCTCCAAAGCGTAGCGATACAGTTCCACGTCAGCACATCTGGTGCCCAATTTTTACAATAGTGCCAGTATTTTTCTTATCACAGTCTTGCAGAATGTATATGTAATTTATGGATCATTTATGTTTATCTGTGTTGTCTGCGTCTTTATGCCTATGATACTGCTGCAAACATGTTTTTCATTGTATCTGAATCTCACCATACTTTACATATGACAATAAACTCAATTTGATTTGAAAATTTGTTCATAACAGGCCAGGTGTGCAATTTATTTCCTTTGATTTGACCTCCCTTGAGCCCTTTCCAACTGTCTGTGGGCATTTTGATCAACATTCTGTCCAAATACCCCCCAGATCCACATTTGAAAGAAAAGCTATTTGCCTTAATTCACTGCACCCATTGAAACCCCTTCAAACCCCTCAGTTGTCCATCTACCAGTTCCCTCTTCCATCACAACCATTACCTCAAGCTGAACGTCCTTTGGCATGCTCATGATTCTGGGCAGGGATAATTTCCGGCATCAAGTGCATCCATCCATCACTATTACTGCAACTATTACTGCTCCAATGCTCTCCCAGCCGCTTCTCAATGCGGCACAGCCCAAGGTCATCAATTCACACTGGCAGCATGGTGGCCACACTTTTGCCTAAATGCTCATTCCTCTTTAGTTTTGCCTGATCACCCAACCAAGAGATGCTCAGGGGCATTTTCCTTCGTTACATTCAAGCTGTTGCATCCTGCTGCTAGTGTCACAGCCTTCTCATTCTCACCATCAACTCCAACACATTTCAACAGCTGCTTGAATGAAACCAGGTTGAACTTAAATTAATGTCTCAAAGTGCTCATTTGTCCTAGTGTTGCTGTTTACCAGTTGTAGTCTAGCATCATTTTGAGAATTTGTTCATAACAGGCCATGTGTACAATTTATATCCAATGATGTCCTAATTTTGCATTGATGAAGGTGAAGACTAAGGGTAATCATAGCTTTCTAAATATTTTATTTCACATGTCAACCCGTGGTTTTGCTCATCAATAAAAACTAAACACATGCTTCAAATTTGCACAAAATAAATGTTCTAAGGGTGCATTGTTATGTAAAACAGCTTTAGACTGTCATGATGATGGTGTGTCTATCTGGTGAGTATTGATGCTAGGGAGGTTCCTGTTTTAAACAAGGGTTGGTTCTCTCTATTTGGGGAGAGCACAGCCTCAAATCAAACAGCAGAGGCACTGGGTACAAGTTACAGGTTTACCTCCTGAATGCTCCATTGGAAGTAAAGCATCTGCAGCTGTTGAATGAAACAGATGAAGATCAGATAATTTATTTTTAATTTCTTGTGTTGAAAACCTACGCAGTCCCTCAGGATGGATGATCACCGACTCTTGGTTCTATTCTGTGGGCTCCAAGGTGACCAGGGAGGCCAAGGTTGGAAGGGCAGAGTTTTCCACTATCTTGGCTCTCGCACACAGAATGGCTACAGGGAAGAATGGTGGGCGCGAGATATCAAATCCCAGAAGCTGGGGCAGCACCGTAGCGCAATGGTAGAGCTACTGCTTGACAGCGCTGGAGATCCGGGTTCGATCCTGACTACGGGTGCTGTCTGTACAGAGTTTGTACATTCTCCCCGTGACCATGTGGGTTTTGTTCAAGATCTTTGGTTTCATCCCACATTTCAAAGACGTACAGGTTTGTAGGTTAATTGACGTGCTATAAATGTAAATTTTCCCAAGTGTGTGTAGGGTAGTGTTAATGTGTGGGGATCGCTGGACTGTGCAGACTCCTGGGCCGAAGGGCCTGCTTTTGCTCGTAACTAAAAGTTTGATCAAAGGAAAGGGTGGCGGTGCCTAACGGCAGCGGCTCGACTGCAGTCTGTCTGTCTTATTTTTTTGAAATTTCGTTCAAACATTGTCTGTTTGAATGACAATAAAAGGCATTCTATTCTATTCTAATGGAATACTTTGAAGCCAAGAAGGGAGTGAGATTTAGGAAGGGAATTCAGGCCCTTGGCAACTGAACTGCCACCTGCCAGTATTAAGTCAGTAAATTCTAGGAGGTGTGAATTGGGGATTTCTTCTTTCACAGTGGTTCTAGAGCTGGAGGAAATTAAGTTGGAGTTTAGTTTATTGTCACATGTACCAAGGTACAGTGAAAGCTTTTGTTGCCCGGTAACCAGTCAGTGGAAAGACAATACATGATTACAATTGAGCTGTCCAGAGTGCACAGAGATGCATGATCAAGGGATACTATGAATAACGTTTAGTGTAAGATAAAGTCCACTACAATCTCATCAAAGATAATTCAATGATGTAGATAGTAGCTCAGGACTACTCTCTGGTTGTGGTAAGATGGTTCAGTCACCTGATAACAGTTGGGAAGAAACTGTCCCTGAATCTGGAGGTGTGCGTTTTCACACTTCTATACATTTTGCCTGATGGGAGAGGGGAGACGAGGGAGTGGCCAGGGTGCAACTCGTCCTTGATGATGCTGCTGGCCTTGCCAAGGCAACATGAGGTGTAAATGGAAGGGAGGTTGATTTGTGTGATGGTCTGGGCTGCGTCTACAATTCCTTCACTTCATTGTGGGAGGAATGTACAGGAGTAGAAATGGCAGTATTGGTGATGTATATGTGGGCTACAGCTCAGCTTGGAGATAGATTTGACTCCAAGTCAGATAAAGTCAAGAGAGTAGAAGAGAATTGCCTGTAAAGAGTTGATGTGTTGATGAAAGAATGGGTTGACTGGGCTTATATTCACTGGAATTTAGAAGGATGAGAGGTGATCTTATAGAAACATATAAAATTCTTAAGGGAGAGTCCAACACCAGCGGTCACAGTTTAAGAATAAGGAGTAGGCCATTTACGACTGAGATGTGGAAAAACGTTTTCACCCAGAGAGTTGTGAATCTGTGGAATTGTCTGCCACAGTAGGCAGTGGAGACTAATTCACTGGATGTATTGAAGAGAGAGTTAGATTTAGCTCTTGGGGCTAATGGAATCAAGGGATATGGGGAGAAAGCAGGAACGGGGGGTACTGATTCTGGATGATCAACCATGATCATATTGAATGGCGGTGCTGGCTCGAAGGGCTGAATGGCCTACTCCTGCACCTATTTTCTATGTTTCTGTGTTTCTAAGAGGGGTGAGTCAGTGTGTGCGACAGAGAGCAGATGAAGGCTTTGATCTTCCCAATGTTTACTTAGAGAACATGTCAGCACCTTCTTTAGTGGATGTCAGCCAAGCATGTTGAGGCTTTAGAACCCATGTAGTGGTTTCTATAGAGGTGGTAGTTGAAGCTGGATATTGGGAGCATATCTGTGGAAACTGGCACTGTTTACAGATGAGGATCAGGATGGCGCGATCAAGCAGCAGGTAGTGCTGCTGGTGATCCTGGATCGCTCCAAACTTTTAGCGTGTGTATATGTGTGTGCACATGTGTGAGTGCATGCCCATGCGAGCAGGGGTATGACTATGTAGGTTTCCTTGGGGGTTCCAGTTTCCTTGCACATCGAAAAGATGTGTTGGCTGGTGGCTAATTGGCTGTTGGCAATGACTCCTCATGTAGACGTGTGTGAGAACATTTTGGGGTGAACTGACAGGCAGGTCAGAGAGAGTGAGTTGCAGGGAGTTGGGTGGGGATGGGACGGATGGGAATGCTCTGAGTGCCAGCACATACGTGATGTGCTAAATGTCTATGTCATAAGGGAATATGAGATGTGGAGGGGCAAAGGTCTTCAGAGACATGGCAGAGGCACGGTGTGCGCAGAATAAGGAGGGATTGTTCTCATTCTCTGACTTATTAGATGATTAAGGACAATGTGGTCTGTTTGACATTTGACCTTTTTGAAGCATTTGGGAAGGATGAACTTATCAAAGGAGAAGATGTTAAAAGTGGGTTGAATGATGGTAATATCCTCCTTTATAGAGGAGCATGGAATAACAGGTGTACTATCAAAAGGAAAGGGAATCCTTTATGAGGGTACAACCCTACACAGTTGAAGATGATGTTCCCCCAATGTTGTATTGCCCATCACCAGGTTGGTCAGTGTGAGCTAAACAGCACTAAAATGTGAGGATGTTTCAGACTGAGGGTGGATGGAATTGTGGAAGGTGAATGAGGTAGGATGCAGAGGGAAGATGTGAGCCAGGAAGGAGGTGACGGAGGGAGAATGTGATTGATGGCGGACGTGACTGAGGGAGTATGGAACTGAGGGAGGAGGTGCAAGACTGTGCTATTTACCCACAGCACCAGAGGGAGACCTGGCCCATCTGTCCAGTAACAATCAGCAGACGTCAATCAGTAGACATCATTCTGCCACCTTCTATTCCTGCTGAGGAGGTATCATGCGTCCAACTTGATCCTCTGACACACTGTGCTGGAGAGAGATGAGAAGGTTTAGTCTTTCCCCCGCAAGCATCCACTGAAATAGACCCAGGCTTGGCTATGGGATGTGAAAGCACCCGGAGATACCAGGTGCGGCAGACACACTGCCTGGAGGAACAGGCAGTTCAAGCACGATACATAGTTCATGTTCCAACAAAGAGGCCAGCGCAATGCATTTGAGAAAAAATATCTTTGAATTATCTCCAGGAGCTTTTTAACTGCCGAGCTGTAAACTATGATATTCTCCATTCTGTTGATTTTAGAACCTTATTGAAACAGAAAACAAACTTCTGCCTGGACTATTTCTTACTGATAATTTGTAAGTTATATCCTGGTAGCAGCATTTTATTACTAAGCACATAATTCCACAGAAGGTAAACCCTGGCTCTGAGACTCTTTCGTGCTTTGTGGAATTATTCTTGGACAAAGTTTGTGGTTGGAATCTTGCCTAACCATGAGCATTATTTCAATAAGTTACAGTATATGTTTTGCATTTTGGGGGTCAAACCAGGGGAACATTCATAGTGAATGGCAGGGCTCTGGGATGTGTTGCAGAACGGAGGGATCTAAGAGTGTAGGTACATAGTTCCTTGAAAGTTCTGTGTGACAGGGAGTTACTCCAGTTACTCCAGTTACTCCAGCACCTTGGTATAAACCTTTGGTTTATATCTTTGGTATAAACCAGCATCTGCAGATCCTTCTCCAGAGATGCTGCCTGGCCCACTGAGTTACTCCAGCACTTTGTGTCTATATTGAGTGTTGATGGTAACCAAGGAAAGAGTAGGTCCTACCAGGGACAATGTGGACAAATTGAAGTAGTCATCAGGATTGGTTTGCAAGCAACCCAAGCAAAATATGTGCTGCTGTTCCTTCAGTATGCACGCAGCCTCATGCTGGCAATGGAGGAACCCTCCCCCCCCCCCCCCCCCCGCCCCCCCCCCCCCCCCCCGACACTTATTATTTATTCAAATCGTTTGCTATGTCGCTCTTCCAGGGAGATGCTAAATGCATTTCGTTGTCTCTGTACTGTACACTGACAATGACAATTAAAATTGAATCTGAATCTGTATCTGAATCTGAATGGTTAATCTATATCTCCCTCCTATCCCCAATTCTCTTGTCTTCTCCCCATAACCTCTGACACCTATACTAATCAAGAATCCATCTGTCTCTGCTTTAACAATATCCACTCAAAATTTGTTCGGCATGGACTTGTAGGGCCGAGATGGCCTGTTTCCGTGCTGTAATTGTTATATGTTATATGTTAATGGAGGTAGTCCTGGACATGAATGTTGAATAATCCAAGTTTAGGTAACAGCTCAAAAACATGCGTTATATGCAACGGCTGATGGGGTGAATGGAGAGGACCAGGGGACTCTGCCTCTGTGGAGATTGGGTGGAGGGGCAGCAAGAGCAGAGCTGCTGGGTACAGAGGAGACATGAGTGAGGGCCTCATCTGGGACTTGGACCTCACTTGTCTCTGTGTGTTTACACCTTCAGTGTACATGAGCTGAGGTCAGTTACTGAAACCTTCCTCACATGATCTTATACACCTCTAGAAGATCCACCCTCATCCCCTTGCATTCCATGGAATAGAGCCCTAGCCTACTCAACCTCTTCCTCGAGCTCAAGCTCTTAAGTCCTGACAACATCCTCATGAACCTTCTCTCCACCCTTTCCAACTTAACAACATCAAGACCAAAACTGAACATAATATTCCAAATGTGACCTCACTAATGTAACATGTAACATAACCTATTTGAACTAGTCTCAGAACAACTATGGTGGTAAGAGTAGGTCAGAGGTTGGGTATCCTGTAACTAGAGACTACCCTTCCCTGACACCCTCAAGCCATCCATTATTTGCAAGGCATTATTTTGGATGGTGAAGGAATATTGACCACTTGCTTGGATGACTGCATCTCTCAAGAAGTTCCACTTTGTCCAGGACAGAGTAGTCCCTTTGATCAACATCCACCTAGCAAATGTGAAAAGCTTTTTCCATGACAGCTCCCAATGTAAAACCTTTGGGAAGAACGAGAATAGCAGGTGCCTGACAATACTGAGGACCACCATTAATTAGTGTTAGATCTTGAGCAAAGCTAAAAGTGTTGGAGTAACTCAGCGGGTCAGGTAGCATCTGTGGAGGACATGGATTGATGGCGTCTCAGGTAAGGACACAAAGTGCTGAAGGAACACATCGGCTTAGGCAGCATCTGTGCGGGTTCTGGACATGACGAATCGGGTCGTGACTCTACTTCAGGTTCAGTCTGTTTCTCTGGTGTGGGAATCTTCTTCGATCTCCTATTCCTGTTCTCTTTTTTCTTCTCCCATTTGTAACTGAATGAAGCAGGAATGCCGAGTTTGCACAACCTTTGAGAGTCTATCTGATTTTTGCAACTAGTGTTTGCTGAAACAACTGTAGTTTCACCTGATGTTATTCCCAAATCAAGGTTAATCCCCTGGTTTTATTGCAGAGAATGAGGGACATGCCCGGCATTGAGCACCAACCTTGCACAACACAGAGGTACAGTGTCATTGCTCCTATTGCCCTCCTTCTCCTATATAGAACATACAACAAAACACAGCAGGAGCCCGTCAGTCCACAATGTTCATCCTGAACATGATGCCAAGATAAACTAATCTCCTCTGCCTGAAAATGATCCTTATCTCTTCATTCTCTACAGATCCGTCTCTATCTAAAAATCACTTAAATTCCAAATCCACCCCCACTCCAGGCACCCAGCGCTCGATGTGTAAAGAAACCTTACCCACACATCTATCCCTCTATATCTATATATTACTAAAACTCTCATCTTGTCTGTGTGTGTGCGTGCGTGTCTACGATTCATGCCCGGAACTACGCCAAAATGGTACACGATAGCGCTACAATTTTTGGACCACCTTACTCACAATTGTCCTGTGATGTGTTTTTTTTTCAAGTTCTGTTCAGATTGATGTTATATTTTACAAGTTATTCACATTTTTAATGTAACAAAATCCCACTTTGAGAAAAATGTCTTCCATCTGCACTAGCAGTTACAGCTATGACGTCACAATGGGATCTCATTTACATAAACTGCCTGGAAGCAGTGCTCCACTGTTACAACGTTAACAAATAAAGGACTACCAGTGCAATGAGAGATTTGTTACTTTATTGTAACGAGAGAGAGGGAGTGAGGGATGGGAACAGGAGAGGATAGTTGTTTAATGTTATTTAAGCAGATAGAGGGAGAGGAGAGAGGTAGGGAGGGGAGAGGGGTTATGGAAGGAGGGAGGGAGTGACTGAGGGTAGGGGAAAGAAGAGGGATCAAGCGGTGAGGGAGGGAGAGGGGGAAGGGAGGAGAGGAGAAAGAAGAGGGAGGAAAAGGGAAGGGGGAGGGAGTGCTGGGGTATGAGAGGAAATTACCTGTGCCTGCGCAGTTGGGGGCTATGGGTGAGCGATGGAATATTGCGTTGGTGGAACGGGTTACATTGGGGGCTGGGTGAGTGGTGGAAACGCGTTGCGTCGGGGGAACGGGTGATTGGTGGAATATTGCATTGGGGGAATGGGACCCCAATAAGATTAAACACTTGATCCAGTCTATATTACTAAAAGTCTGATCTTGACCACTTCCTGTTGTTCTGTATATTGATTTTAGAAAAAACGCTGCCACTTACGGCTGTGATTTTTGGCTATCTTACTCAGAGTCCGCCTCCACTGCGCAGGACAAAAGGATTTTTCCCATCGATGAGAGATAAAAGAGTTATTAGTGTTTAAAAAATGTTGCGATTCTCCCTCCTGAAGGCCACGCCCCTTCCGGAGGGACTATAAAACCCGGAAGTGTTGAGTACCTCAGTCAGTCTCTGCAAGATGGGGGAGCAAGAGGGTCACGTCTCTCAGTCTGAGCTGTGAATAACACTGAATACATGTCTACTAAACTGTGAGTGGTTTTACTGACCTGTCAGTGCACTTAATGTGGTTTGAAAATATCATTTGGAAATGCTAAAGCTGTGTTGCCTTTGGTTTGGAAATGCTAAAGCTGTGTTGCCTAATTAAAGTTGCCTTGCATAATTAAAATTGCCTTGCCTATTTAAAGTTGCCTTGCCTAATTAAATTTGCCTTGCCTAATTAAAGTTGCCTTGCCTAATTAAGGTTGCCTTGCCTAATTAAGCTTGCCTTGCCTTCTATATAATTAAAAGTCTAATCTTGACTACTTCCTGTTTGCGCTTTATATTGATTTTAGAAAAAACGCAACCACTTACGGCTGTGACTTTTGGCCACCTTACTCAGTCCCGCTCCAGCTGTTAGGGCCAGAGGATTGTTCCCATCGATAAAAAATAAAAGACTTATTAATGTTTAAAAAATGTTGAGATTTTCTCTAATGTCGATCACGCCATGAAGGCATGCCCCTTCCGGTGGGAGGGGGGCAGCTATAAATCCCTGAAGTGTGGGCGTGGCTCAGACTCTGCAAGATGGTGGAGAGATAGGGTCACGACTCTCAGTCTGAGCTGGAAATCTACAGAACACTGAGAATACTAACCTGTGTGTGCCCTTTATGTGTTTTTAAACAATGCCTTTTGCAACTGTGTGGCAAATGAAATGTGTGTTTTTTGCAACTGTGTGCCTTTTGCAACTGTAAAAAAAGATAAACATTTCTAAAATTGTTTGTCCACCCTCTCCCCCTTCTCTCTCACATTCTCTCACCTGTTTTCAGCAGAATTTCTGGGCAGTTTCTGAGCTGCCAGCCTGCCAGTGCTGAGTTACTGATATGCCAGGCCTGAGTGACTGAGCTGCCAGCCCAATAATCTATTTGGCCCACAATGTCGATATTATCGCTGTGGAAACCAGTCCCTTTGGCCCACAACACCAATGCTAGCACTCCAGAAAGCACCTCTGCTCACACTGGCCAGCAATCTTGGAATTGGTGGAGAGGTGGAATATTGCGTTGGGGGACCAGCCCTCCCATGTGAACATGGGCCAGTTAGTGTAGTTATCTATATAATTAAAAGTCTAATCTTGATCACTTCCTGTTTTCGCTGTACATTGATTTTTAGAAAAAATGCTACCACTTACAGCTGTGACTTTTGGCCTTCTTACTCAGAGACTCCCTCCGCTCATCAGGGCCAGAGAATTTTCCACATCGATGAAAAATAAAAGACTTATTAATGTTTAAAAAATGTTGAGATTCTCTCTCCTGTCAATCACACCATGAAGGCCACGTCCCTTCCGGTGAGATGGGGGAAGGGACTATAAAACGAAGTGTGGACGTGGCTCAGTCTCTACAAGATGGGGGAGGGAGAGGGCATGACTCTCAGTCTGAGCTGTGACTCAACTGAACACACTGAATGTCTACTGAACTGTGAGTGTGGTTTTTATGTGGTTTTTATGTGGTTTTATGGTGGTTTTATGGTGGTTTTACCCTGCTTGAAATGGTATGAAACTGCACTTGGATTAGGTGGCCTTGCTCCCTGCTTGAAATGGAATGAAACTGCATTTGAATTTGGTGGCCTCGCACCCTGCTTGAAATGGAATTTCAAGGAATGTCCGTGACTCAACTGCCAGCACACCAGGCTTGAGTGACTGAGCTGAAAGCCCAATAATCCATTCAGCCCACAATGTCTATACTACCCCTCTGGAAACCAGTCCCTTCAGCCCACAACACCCATACTAGCACTCCAGAAAGCCCCCCCCCCCCCAACCAGTCCCGCTTAGTCTAGTATATTACTAAAACTCTCATCTTGTCTGTGTGTGAGTATGAGCGCGTGCATGTCTGCAATTCATGCCTGCAACTACGCAAAAACGGTACACGATACAATACAATACAATTTGTTTGTCATTTGAACTCCATTGAGGTTCAAACGAAATGTTGTTTCTGCAGTCATACACACAAGAAAGAACCAAGACGCAACACAATTTACACAAACATCCATCACAGCGCATCTCCTCCTCGCTGTGATGGAAGGCAAAAACATAACTCTCCCCTGCACTTCCCATTCCCCTCCCGCTGTTAGAGTCAAAGTCAAAGTCCCGGCGGGCGATGGCAATTGTCCTGTGGCCATTAACGCCGCGCCGGGTGATGCAAGGCCGCGCTCCAGGTCTTGTTGTGGGAGCCCCCGGTGGGCGCTAGCAAAGTCCCGCAGCCATTCCAAGCCGCGCCGGGCGATGATGTAAGGCCCCGCTACTCTTCAACCCCTCAACTCGGGCGGGTGAAGTCGCCGTTGCGGAAGCACCAAAAAGCGGTCTCCCAGCAGGGACCCGCGGGCTCCGGGTATTACTGTCTACCAGACCTGCGGTAAGCCTCCGAATCCCCGGGGTCGGGTCGCAGCAGCGCGCCACCACCGCTCCTCCCACTCCGAACTCGGCCAGCTCCACGATGGTGAGTAGGTCCGCAGGTTCCGCGACTGGAGCCCCAGGTCGTTCCTGCTGGAGGCCGCTCCACGGTGCTCGGCCCCAACGACAACGGAGACCCGACAGAGAAAAGGTCGGGTTCTCCGTGCAGGGGATAGATTTTAAAAGTTTCCCCCACCCCCCGCCCCCCACACACATACACACACACACACACACACACACAAATAAAATAATAAAAACTACATTCAAACAAGACAAAAAACAACAAAAAGACAGACAGACTGCAGAGGCCGCTGAGACGTGAGTCGCGCCGCCCACCGATAGCGCTACAATTTTTGGACCACCTTACTTTCAATTGTCTTGTGGTGTGTTTTTTATCAAGTTTCGTTCAGATTGATGTTATATTTTACAATTTATTCACATTTTTTACTTTACAAAATCCAGTTTGAGAAAGAATCACTTGAATGCTGCAGTGGCACGTACAGCTATGATGTTACAATAGAATCTGATTTACATAAACTGCCCGGCAACAGTGCTACACTGTTACGATGTTAACAAAGAAAGGACTGCCAGTGCAATGAGAGATTTGTTACATTGTTGTAAGGAGAGGAAGGTTGTGGGGGTTGGGAAGAGGAGAGGATCGTTGTTTAATGTTATTTAAACAGATAGAGGGAGAGGAGGGGGTAGGGAGGGGAGATGGTTTATGGAAGGATGGAGGGAGTGACTGAGGGTAGGGGAAAGGAGAGAGAGGGAGAGGTGAGGGAGGGTGTGGGGGAAGGGAGGAGAGGAAGAGAGGGGAAAGAAGATGGAGGGTGAACAGGAGGGGAGGGATTGCTGAGGGATGAGGGGAAATGAGCCTGTGCAGTTGGGGGTTATGGGTGAATGGTGGAATATTGCATTGGGGAAATGGTTTGCTTTGGGGGAACGAGTGGGTGGTGGAATGGGGCCCAACGAGTCCCACTTGATCTGGTCTCCTTTAAATGTTTCCGTTCTCACCTTAAAACTATGTTGCCTAGTCTTGGGTGAAAAATGAAACAATTGATGCCCAGAACAGGAGAGAACAGAATGTTAGTTCTGTTTAGTTTAGTTTTAGTTTAGAGATACAGTGCTGAAACAGGCCTTTCGGCCCACCGAGTCCGCACCGACCAGTGATCCCCGCACCTTAACACTATCCTTCATACACTAGAGACAATTTACATTTATACAGAGCCAATTTACCTACAAACCTGCACGTCTTTGGAGAGTGTGAGGAAACCGAAGATCTCGGAGAAAACCCATGCGGTCACGGGGAGAACGTGCAAACTCCACACAGACAGCACCCATAGTCGGGATCGAACCCGCATCTCTGATGCCGGGAGTGCTGTAAAGGCAGCAACACCACCGCTGTACCACTGTGCCGCCGGCAATGAAAGCTGAACTAGGCTCAGTCAAACCTACAATGCGGGCAGGAAGGATTATGGACTAAAGGGCCTGTCCAACTTTCACGACCTCTGCCGAGTTTGCCCTTGACTCATACTCGCAGCATGGTCGTCACGAGGCCGTAGGAGGTTGTGATGCTAGTCGTAGGTACTCGTGGCATCAAGTAGGTCGGGGCGTTTTTTCTAGCATGATGAAAAATGTCCACGAGTAAAAAAGGTCATGAATTAGGTTGTGAAAGTGGGACAGGCCCTTAAGGCAGTGGTTCTTAACCTAGGGGTCGTGACCCCCTATGGGGGGGTCGTTTGGGGCTTTGCCGGGGGTCATGAAAGGGACACAAATAACATCAATTTGATGAAGAAGGAACAGCAGGTGCTGGAGATCAAAGGAAGACAAAAATGCTGGAGAAACTCAGCGGGTGAGGGAGACTGAAGAAGGGTTTCGACCCGAAACGTTGCCTATTTCCTTCGCTCCAGCATTTTTGTCTACCTATCCATTTGTTGAGCCCATGTTTGGGAACCTAACAAAGGTATATACCACATATAGTGTTTTGTTTGGGTATGCGCGTACTGGTGCCAAAACGGTTAAGAGCCACTAGACTAAGGCATTGGGCTGAAGCTGGGATCAAAGCAGTGAAAGCCTGGCTGGCAGAGACGGAGAAGATGAGAGTTGGCATGAATTAAAAGGGAGGATCCGACAAGATTTGAAAATAGAAAATAGACCAGGAGGCTTATTTCACCAATATGAGCACAGTGTTTTTAAAAAGCTGTTTGTTAGACCACTGAGACCATTCAAAGGACAAGTAGAATCATTGAGGCTCTTAAGATACAATCAATTCTTCAAATAATGACACCTGGTGATCTTTGCAACTAAAATGCAGAGATACAGTAGATTATTAGCATGGCCTGAAAGTGGAAATGCTGCCTAAACATTAGAGTATGTAACATAATGGATGACCTCAAACAGCAATATCAAACATGAGGCAAAAGGTAATATGAACCTGAAATGAATTGAAACTAGGTAACCTGATGCTCCAAATTGAATGAATCTAACTGTACTGTATTTATCTTGTTTTTAAAATGTTGTTGTAGGCATGCCTTATTGATTCCATATACACACATTTATCAATGCCAGATGGGCGACGAAAGCATTTGCAGTGTACAAGTCTGTGGGTGTTTATCTGCTCAACAGCTACAATCTTCAAAAGCCTCAAAACTCCTGCATTTATTTAGCAGACTCAGATGGAAGTGGTTGTTTTCCACAACTGATATTTTTTGCGGTAGGATTATTAGTATCATGAACCCACCAGGAAAAACAGGCCTATTTATGATGTGACTATTTGCATCATCCCGGAATATCAAAGCACAATAATCACTTCAAGAGGCAACTTCTGTTATGTTGATACAGTGCTCCCTTTGCACTTTGCTGCCTGCCCACTGAGTTCCTTCAGTTCACCATGGTGGGCTGTCTATTATGTACACCAACCCCACCTGGTTTAGAACAAGGAGAATGCGATTCGATTTTACAGTAATTAGTTGTGGGACTGGTCCATTTCTTACCCATTTCTAATTGCTCTTGAAGTGTTGGTGTGAGCTGCCTTGTTCAATTGTTGCAATCTGCTTGCTGTGGTCCCCTGTACAGGGCCTCATCACTGAACTCAGAACCCAGAGAACTGGAGCAAAACACAAAGTGCTGGAATACCGGGAAGGGGAAGGGAATGGATAGACTATGTTTCAATTCTGGACCGTTCTCCAGTCTGTAGAAAGGTCTTGACCTGAAATGTGACTGTCTATTTCACCACAGGTGCTGCCTGATCCATTGTGTTCTCCTGCACTTTGTGTTTTCTTCAAGAATCCAGCAATTCCATATGTAGCCACAGAACTGTAAGTCACACTAAACCTTAACGTTCTCCAAAGGTGAAGGCAGTCGGGACTGTATGTTTGAGAAGTAATTTGGGAACATTTTAGAGGAGGAATTAAAACAAAATGGACTTAAAGTTAAATAAGTTTTTTAAATGTCTTGGTAAGGCGTAGAAATAGAGCATTAAAGAGACAAAGCATTAAAGAGACAAAGAATTTTCCTGCAATTCCTATTTCACCATTGTTACTTTGCCTAGAGTGCTGAGGAAGTTGTATTTGAATTTCTTGCAAGATCAGAGAATTAGCCCAGCATAATTTAATTGGCAATGTTTTATCAGGTTAGAAACTTGGGTCCAGATCATGATCCTTGGACAGCTGACCAGCTGCCCTTGGTCCCTACTGGACTTACAATAGAAGCCAATCTCAGCGGCGCATTGCATTCCTGAATCAAATAGTGAGTCAGTGAATCAGTGAATAGTGGTTAGGACTCAGACAGAGAGGACTCTGCCCCTGGAAAGACTATACTGGAAGGTATAATGATGGGTAAGAGGCATAGGAATGGAATAGGCTTTGTCTTGAATCAAAAACTGGGAGGCATTTTAAATAGCTTTCCCTGATGGACCAGGTACATATATAAAAACTGAACCACACATTTTACAACCTAACTTTATTTTAAAAGAACTGAATAATCATCTAGAAACATCTGAAGAATTATCTAAACAAATATTATTTAGAAATAGCTTACCCTCTTTAGTTCCTCATTTACAAGTCTGTCTGGTGTTGGATCTAAGAAGCGATCCATTGCAGTAACACAGTGGAAGCCCAGGAAGACTGAGTTCCGCTCTACTTATCATGGACGTGTAACAATGCTTCATCCAAGACACAACGTGCTGGAGTAGCTCAGCGGGACAGGCAGCATCTCTGGAGAAAAGGAATGGGTCGAGATACTTCTTCGTGAGGTCCATGCTGGCTTCTGGAAGAGTTTTCCCATTGGTCCAACTCTCCACACCTAATCCCCTGTGTGCATGCAATTTGTCCTCTCTGTCTTTAGAATCTGTTGGTTGTTAGTCTACTCTGAGTGGTCATTTACAGTAACCAGTCAATTTGCCATTGCACTTCGGATGGTATGACTGTCATATGCTGAGAGAATAGAGCGGCTGGGCTTGTACACTCTGGAATTTAGAAGGATGAGAGGGCATCTTATTGAAATTAAGGGTTTGGACACGCTTGAGGCAGGAAACATGTTCCCGATGTTGGGGGTGTCCAGAACCAGCGGCCACAGTTTAAGCATAAGGGGTAAGCTATTTAGAAGATGAGATTAGGAAACACTTTTTCACGCAGAGAGTTGTGAGTCTATGGAATTCTGTGCCTCAGAAGGCAGTGGAGGCCGGTTCTCTGGATACTTTCAAGAGAGAGCTAGATAGGGCTCTTAAAGATAGCAAAGTCAGGGGATATGAGGAGAAGGCAGGAACGGGGTACTGATTGGGGATGATCAGCCATGATCACATTGAATGGCGGTGCTGGCTTGAAGGGCTGAATGGCCTACTCCTGCACCCATTGTCTATTGTCTATTGTCTAAGTCTACTCCATAATTCAATAATGTCTGATCTATCTCTCCCTCCTAACCACATTCTTCTGCCTTACTACGTCAGTTTATACTATAATACTGTTATATATAATATTGAAAACAAATAAAGACTGTAAATCTAGCTGCAAAAACCTACAGCCAAAGACACAGTCCAAGGAAGATCAGCGTTGTTGTGGTTAGTGCTATGTGGTATTCAAGAGCCTGATGGTTGCTCAGAACTAACGATTCTTGAACCTAGTTCAAGGTTTACAGGCTCCTTTACCTTCTTCCTGATGGTAGGAGTGAAATGGGAGCATGGCCAGGGTGGTGTGGGTCTTTGATGATATTGGCTCCTTTTTGAGGCAGTACTTCTTACAACCAGCTTTAATTGTTGGGTCAGTAGCTGTGAAGCTCAGCCACTGTCATGGAAATCATGATCTCCTCCCGTGATGATCTGAGGAATTTTCAGTTTTGAGACTGCATGCCAGCGGTCCACACCCACCTCCATCTCAGGCTCCGACCTTTCTCAGCCTTCCTGCATTCCCTGCTCAATGTTCCATTAATGGCTCCACCACTAACCCGTCCAGCTGTGACAACCATCAATGCAGTCGAGAGTGCACATATACACAGAAGGACGAAGTTGGTAATTGTCTCAAAAAGTTAACAAAGGCACAAAGTCCTCCATCTGTATAAATGTGCTCTTTCCACTGCTTTGAGGGTTGTCACAATGGGACTGAATGGTGGTGAAGCCCCTATATGGGAGGCGAACTGTACACTGCAAGGGCCAGGAAGCGAGCAGGTAAGATCATCTCTGACCCCTCTCACCCTGGCCACAAACATTTTGAAGCACTTCCCTCTGGAAGGTGACTCCGGACTCTCAGAACCATAAACAGCTTTTTTTCACACGAGCAGTAACTTTACTCAACAGCCAAAAGTCTGCAGCCTCCTCTTGCTCTGGTATTTTATTTTATTCTTCACATGTTTAAATGATAATGTTTTATTTTTACTTGTCTGCTGTATATCGTGTTGTTATCCCTGCGAGCATAGCAGCAAGGCAAATTCCTTGTATGTGTACATACTCGGCTAATAAATGTATCAATTCAATTCAATTAAGGTAGTGTTGATCAGAAAAAGCAGCAGGGCTGAGAAAGCAGAGGCAGAGATGTTGGTGGGAGCAGACTGGTCAATACACCGTCTCTAAAGAGGAAACCGCTTACCAACTAGACAGACCTGAGCTGCCAGCGCCAGGGGACCCACAGACTATCTTTAATCGGGCTTTACCGAACTTTATCCTGCACTAAATATTAATCCCTTTATCTGGTATAATTTAATCCCTTTATCTGTAAACTTTGGACGGCTTGATTGTAATCATTAACAGCCTTTCCACTGACGGATAGCTTGCAAGAAAAAAACCTTGGTACACAAATAATAAACTAAACTTAACTAAACTAACTTAAACTAATTTCCCTCTAAGTAGAAGGTTATTAGAACAAATGAGCAAAAGCTTGGTTAAAGAGGTAGACATGAAAAAAAAGTTTGAGAGGATGGAAGTTGAGGAATAGTTGGCAAACTCCTGAGCCTCGATGGCTGCAGGTACAGTAGGCAATAGAACTGAGGAGTCACGGAGTCATAGAGAGTCATACAGTGTGGAATCTGACCCTTCGGCCCAACTTTCCCACACTGGTCAAGGTGACCCATCCACACTAGTCCCACCTGCCTGCAATGGTCCCATATCCCCCTAAGCCTATCCTATCCATGTACCTGTCCAAAAGTTTCTTAAACATTGCGATAGCAGACAGTGACAGAGCTCTTGGGATGTTATGAGAAACTCGAAGAAGTAAACTCTCTATGGCTCTCTCAAAGTTCAATTCGACATGTGCCATGACGGGAATAGTGGAAGGGCCAGGAGTTTTGAAATAACATTAAATGACAGAAATGCATGTCACAACAAGAGACAATCTGAGCAGCAAAAATGAGTTATTTTCCCCATGAACAATTTAATACGTGGAGGCAAAATAAAAATGTCATTATAAACTCCAGCAGCTCAATTATACAGTTAATTACGTTTTATTGCAGGCAATAGAGCAGCATTTTAAAGACACTTAGACAAGTACAGAGATAGAAAAGGTTTTTAGAGAGATATGGGCCCAATGCAGGCATATTTGACGAGCTTAGATGGGGCATCTTGGTCGGCATGGATGAGTTGGGTTCCAGGGCCTGTTCCCATGCTGTATGACTCCATGACTCTCAGCACATTTTCAAAAACAGATCAGGACAAGCATAATTGCCTATGGTGTAGGAGTAAATTAATATGTATAATTTCAAAAATGCATTTCATGCAAATGTGTGGAACAAGCACAAACAAAAATGAAAGGTGGATTGGAGGTCAAGCAGATTGGAAAAGAGCCAAAACGAGATTTATGCTCCCCTTGAGTTTCTAAAAAGCAGTCGGCAAATTCAGTACTTGTAGATTACATAAAAATCAAATCATTCCAGCATGCAATGTACTAAAAACTGGAGAACCTCAAATGTTCCATCATGATGGGGGATGTCAAAGCTCAAAGTTACAGGGGATCTGACTGAGAAGGATGTTTCTGGACGAAATAAGGTTGATATGTGGAGCTTATAGGTGGAAGATAATGAACATAAAAACAAGGATAGATCACACATCCCTGCTGGTGACGACAGTCCCTGGGTGAACTGTGCCTCCTCAAGTACTCCACAACATTCATCACTCATAGATACATAGAAACATAGAAACATAGAAAATAGGTGCAGGAGTAGGCCATTCGGCCCTTCGAGCCTGCACCGCCATTCCATAAGATCATGGCTGATCATCCAACTCAGTATCCCGTACCTGCCATCTCTCCATACCCCCTGATCCCTTTAGCCACTGATCAACTAAGATGTCACCAGCACAATGGGCAAAGGAAATGATGATGATAAACAACCCTCCATTTAGTGGCCTCTTTTGCCAATATGGTTTTAGCTTTGAAGTTTAATATTCTACTTTGCAGACTTCTTTCCTTAATGGTCTCGAGACCCTCTCATTATGACTGGCTGTTTTTGACAGATGCAAAATTTAGTACTTTAATAGTTGGTAGAAATTATTGTATGCACATGTAACATTTTACTTACTTCCTTACTTACTTACTGCCTATTATGCCTCCTGGCATGTAGGGCAGTAACGAAGGTCCTCCACTCCTTGTTGATTCCTTCAGTCGCTGTTTCCGTAACATATTTGTTTTACGAGACAGAGTTGTTAGCCCTGTGCTCAATCTCCAACCTGGAGGACCAGTGGATCGCTCTTCGTCTCGCCTCTACCCTTCGACCTGTCCAGCATGGGAGGCCCTAACAGGAGACGAATCTTCCGCTGGCATAGCTCTAGGGGTCACTGAGACACACAAGCTCCCCGACCACGACAAGGTTGCAATCCATTGTAACATTTTACAATTGTCTTATTTAAATCAATATAGAGGTAAACCTCCATTCATATAATCGCAGAAATTATTTTTAAAAAAGGGTGAGGTTTTATTCTGCTTTTTATCGCTTGGGGGAAAAAAATATTTTCCCAGTTACTATTTCCAGGAAACCAGTTTCTAGGAACTCATTTGATTGGAAGCAAATGAATCAATAAAATATCCCAATGTTAAAAGGACATTGAAGCCTAATGTACCAAATTATATTGCTCATCTGCAAGTGATTTAAAGGGAGATTGTTTTCTGAAGTTCTAAAGGCTTGTTCATAGAGCAGCAAGTTAATTTAGAGAAAATTATTATTTGTTCATGTATTGTGGGATTGGTTGGAAAGAATAGTAAGATTAAATGAGAACCTACCAATTTGAAGTTTGATCTTGATTTTATGAGGAGTTACGATGAGCGATTACGTGAAGAAGGGCCATCCGTCTGCGTATGCGTCAATCTTCAAAGCAGCGGTGTTAAATCACAGATAAAAAGAAGACCTGATTGTGAAGAAACTAGAACTTCCATATGACCTTGATAGTATGAGGGTGGGAGCGGTGGGCACGTAATCGCTCATCGTAACTCCTCATAAAATCAAGATCAAACTTCAAACTGGTAAGTTCTCGATTAATCTTACTATTTTACTTCAGAGTCACGTGAGTGACTACGTGAAGGTTTCAAAGCTCTGTGATTTTACGCCGGTTACGAATCAAGGCGTCACTCACTGAATGGATTGACCATGGATGCGTGTAATCATTAAAGCATTCAGACATTACGTAGATAAGTAAAGACACTGATGCTTTAAATGAAAGAAAAAGTTTTTTTAAATTGTTACCCCTCCCAACCTTGGTGGGAAACTAGGGGACAGAACTTAAAATGGTAAATGCAAACACCCCCGGTCCGGTTATGGGTTTGTTTTAAAACCGGTGGACCGTTCGTTCATTCGTCCATCCTGCAGCCGCTAGGATGTCGTCAAGGGGCACGTCCATAGCTCTTGCTGCCGACGTAGATGCAGCCCTGGTGGAGTGAGGTTTAACGATATGAATGTTCACTCCTGCTACCGCCATTACCTCCTTTGACCATCTAGAGATGGTTTGAGTTGACACCTTCTGGTGTGTTTTTTTATGGCTGATGAGGATCGATTGTTCTGAGTCTCTGAGGTTCTCCGTAACTCTCAGATAGTGGTGTTAGTATGTTACCACCCACACAACCGTTGGTCCTCTGGATATGCCAAGAACTGGATCTTCATTCCTGTCATTCCTGGCCTGCTCTGTTTTATCAGGTTCCTGATTACGAATGTTATGTTGTTCATATTGGTGGTCATGTAGTCCAACCGTAGCTTTTGCAGTGTCTGGACTCTTTGTGCTGTTAGTAGTGACATCAGCATACCACCTTCAGGGTTAGTTTTTTAATAATGAGGCCATAGGCGGTCCCCACTGTCGAAGTAGAGTTAGTACCACGCTCACATCCCATGTGTCCATGTATCTTGGCCTTGGAGGTATTAAATTGTAAATTCTACTTCATAAATTTTGTTATAAAGGGGTGTGTTCCTATCGACCCTTGCCTTGCTTCCAGCATCAGATAGGAGGAGCGTGCGCCTCTGGCACTATAGATTGCACTATAACTTTGTTTATAGTTATAGTACAGAGTTGATAGGAACTCCAAGACATCCGTTATCCGAACTGTGTTGTATTTGTTCGGACAGTCCTATGCCTTGAAATGGCCTCCTCAGAATCTGCAGACCAACAAGTTAATACTTTCATGTAGTGGATGATTACTTCCTGTAACTGGGTTCACTAGGAGGTCCCTGCTCTTGGGTACAGCCATAACTGGCTGGACTATAGTTCCCAACTGGCTTGAGTAGGCCAATCTGGCACTACCAATATGCCTGTGACTTAGTCTTGCTTGATTTTGGTCAAGCATCGGTTTGTGAGACAAATTGGCGGAAAGCATACATAAACATTCCTCCCCAATTGAGGGAGAAAGCATCCACTGTCTTTGCTCCTGAATCCAGCTCGCAGGACATATCTGGGTAACTGATGGTTTAGTCTAGATGCAAACAGATCAATATTTGGTATGCCAAATTGTGTAGTTATTTCATTAAATACTGCCCAATTCAACATCCATTCTGTGTTATTATTAACCATTCATGATCTAGCATCTGTCACCGTGTTATATCTACCTGGTAGATAGATTGCCGTAAGCCAAATATCCCTCTTTAAATGAAATTTGACAATCTGTCGCAAGATACAGATTTTACACCACCCTTGTGATTGATATATGCCACCACTGTGGTGTTATCAATCTGAATTTGAACAAGCACAAGTTGCATGTTGCTACAGAAAACCTTGAGCCCATATTGTGCCCCCAACTAGGTAATTCTAGGTAATTGATTTAGGACGTACATGGTAAATGGTAGGGAATTGAAGAATACAGTTGAACAGAGGGATCTGGGTATATAACCGTGCATAGTTCCTTGAAGGTGGAATCTCATATAGATAGGGTGGTAAAGAAAGCTTTTGGTATGCTAGCCTTTATAAATCAGAGCATTGAGTATAGAAGCTGGGATGTAATGTTAAAATTGTACAAGGCATTGGTGAGACCAAATCTGGAGTATGGTGTACAATTTTGGTCGCCCAATTATAGGAAGGATGTCAACAAAATAGAGAGAGTACAGAGGAGATTTACTAGAATGTTGCCTGGGTTTCAACAACTAAGTTACAGAGATAGGTTGAATAAGTTAGGTCTTTATTCTCTGGAGCGCAGAAGGTTAAGGGGGGACCTGATAGAGGTCTTTAAAATGATGAGAGGGATAGACAGAGTTGATGTGGACAAGCTTTTCCCTTTGAGAATAGGGAAGATTCAAACAAGAGGACATGACTTCAGAATTAAGGGACAGAAGTTTAAGGGTAATATGAGGGGGAACTTCTTTACGCAGAGAGTGGTGGCGGTGTGGAATGAGCTCCCAGTGGAAGTGGTGGAGGCAGGTTCATTGGTATCATTTAAAAATAAATTGGATAGGCATATGGATGAGAAGGGAATGGAGGGTTATGGTATGAGTGCAGGCAGGTGGGACTAAGGGGGAAAAAAAATTTGTTCGGCATGGACTTGTAGGGCCGAGATGGCCTGTTTCCGTGCTGTAATTGTTATATGGTTATATGGTTATATGTGTTGGGGAATTACAGACTCCTGCTCATTCCATCTGCCCCCACAGCTCTAGACTGTGTTTGTGTCTCCCCATCCTTAGCCGCATGCATCGGTTTGAAGAACCACCGATGGCTTTCGAGCAAGATTTCCCTTGAGCTTTCTCACGTTCGTTATCCACCATAGTTATTCAACAATGGCCTCTGCTGGCAATCCATAGTTTTGCCAATTTGGCCTGCATGGAATCTGAGTGTTCGTTCCTTTGCTCGCTGTAAATTCTGGTAATGCAAAGGCCCGTTAAGTACTGCTGGAAATGCAGCTACTTTACACTCGCTGTTTGCCTGATAGATGGCTTGGATTTGACTATCAGGTCATAGCAGGCTTACTCAAATCTTGTTGTTTGCCGCTAGGCAAAGTCACCAACATATTTACTGTGTGTGATAGTAAATCCTAAGTAATCGATTACCCTTGTAGGTGTCAATTTTGATTTAACTGGATGGATGAGGTAACCACATCTTTCAAACAGGGTTTTGGTTTTCTTTGACTGATGCTTCTGCCAATTCTTGGTGACTCCAAAAATGAAAACGTCCTCGAAATATGCTATTGCTATGTGGTTCTGAGACCTTATTAGACCCAAAATTGTTTTCATTAGTTTAGTCAATAGTCTAGGAGCTGATGTCAACCCATTTGGCAGAGCCATGTATTGTCATAATTAATCCATCCAGTTAAACTTCAAATATTTCCTGCTCTTTGTGAATAGACACCGAATAGTATGAATCTTTGAGGTCGATGCATGCCATGTGACCATTTTTGGAAACCAACTGAGTTGCTTTTCCAATATTGTCCATTTTGAAATGTTTATATAGCACATATGTTTTTTGAGTTCCGTAAGGTCAGAATGATGCGAACCCTCCATCTTTTCTCTCTTTTGAGAAATATATTGGATATAAATTAGTGAGGGTCTGTATGTGACCTCTCAATTACATTTTTGTCAGATAAAGTTCCAATTTCCTCCTGTATATCCATAGTTTCTTGTTGAGAGAAACCTATGTGCGAAATTTTGTGGGTGGTGATGAATTCAAAATGAACTCAATTTTGAATCCTTCAATACTGTGCATTACAAACGGATCCGTTGTGACCCAACACCATTCTTTCAAAATATATTTTAACCTTCCTCCCACCTGTATGTGAGGCTTGTCTGGGGTGTTCCCTAAGGAACTGGCTTGACTTACCTCTGACGTTACTGGCGGTATGGCGCTGGTTTTCATTCACGAGGTTTTGGTGGTTGTTCTCTCCTCATCCTCGCTGTGGGCCGGCTGGGCCCTGCACCTAAAAAAACCTTGATTGCGGTGTGGGTCTTCCTCCAGTGCCTGGCCCTCTTGGCGTAAAACGCCGGGAGCTGTAAGGATGCACCCTTGGCGATGGACCCTTTTTATGTAACCTGACCTCCAGTTATTAGACGGATCGTTTTTGCCTCGTCATCCAGATCCCGTACCTGTCTCGGCAGGTCTTCCATAGGTGGTATAGGTGGTATTTCTCCAGTGCATTGAGCTGTAAGTAGTTTCAGAAGCATATCGGAGGGCAAGGATTTCTGTTACTTAGCAGACAACAACTATTATGTCAGGTCTGACATCTTGAGTGAGAATGTGTTCATTAAAAACACTTTACTAGTAAATTCAATTGCTTAGTGCTTTGTTATACCAGTCCTGCTCAATTTAAAGACATCCTTTCCCAAAGTGAAGTGCATCTGAAATGAGAATGACTTCTTCCCAGAGTGTCAGTCATACAGTGTGGAAAAAGGCTCTTCAGCCCAACTTGCCCAATGCCAACCAAGATGCTCCATCTACACCAGTCCCACCTGCCTACTTTTGGCCCATAGCGCTCTAAACGCTGCTCTCTATGCACCTGTCCAAATGTCTTTTAAATGTTTTTTAGCACCGATCTCAACGACCTCGTCTGGCAACTTGGTCCATATACACACCACCCGCTTTGTGAAAACATTGCCCCTCAGGTCCCTATTAAATCCTTCCTCTTGTACCCTAAACTCATGTCCCCTGTTTCTTGAATCCCCATTGTATCTATTCCCCTCATGATCTCATACACCTCTATAAGATCATCCTTCAACCTCTTGCGTCTATGAAATAAAGTATTTAACGTCCCAACCTTACCCTGTAGCTCAGGCTCTCAATTCCTGGCAACATCGACGTAAATCCTCTCTGCACTCTTTCCAGCTTAATGACATCCTTCCTATAGCAGAAGACAATACTGAACTGAAGACAATACTCCAAGTGCAGCCTCACCAACATCTTGTACAACTGCAACATAACATCCCAACTTCTAAACTCAATCCTCTGACTGCTGAAGGTCAATGTACTGAAAGCCTTCTTGACCACCCTATGTAACTGTGGCAACACTTTCAATGAATTGTGTACCTGCAGTCTTAGATCCCTCTGCTCTACAACATTCTCCAGGGCCCTGCCATTCACTGTGATGTTCCTACCCTAGTTTGACATCACAAAATGTAACATCTTACACTTAGCTGTATTGGTCTCCTTTAGCCATTCATCAGCCCACTGCCCAACTGATCAAGATCCAGCTGTAATTTTTGATAACCATCTTCTCTATCTACGCTACCACTCATTTTAGTGTCATCTACAAACTCTAAGTGGATTGTGATTTTCTGTGATGGATACTCATCAAATGATTAATTGTCCAGAAAATCGGCTTTCACTGGGGAAATAGAATAAGTTGTTCCTGGGCTACCGTCTTTTTCTTTTTGAATGTTTCTTCAATGCGTAGTATCCTACTTGAGCGCTCAAGGATGTCACTTGTGGCATCTGAGGCGGCCGATGAGGGAACAACAGACTCTTCCATATTTTGGACAGGAGGGTGGCTTTGGGGGGGGGGGGGGGGGGGGAGCTTCTGTGTGAACTCTCCCGAGTAGTTAACCATATAACATATAACCATATAACAATTACAGCACGGAAACAAGCCATCTTGGCCCTACAAGTCCGTGCCGAACAACTTTTTTCCCTTAGTCCCACCTGCCTGCACTCAGACCATAACCCTCCATTCCCTTCTCATCCACATGCCTATCCAATTTATTTTTAAATGATACCAAGGAACCTGCCTCCACCACTTCCACTGGAAGCTCATTCCACACCGCTACCACTCTCTGAGTAAAGAGGTTTCTTCCTGAACTGCTGCAGCTCACATGATGCAGATACTTCCACAGTTTCCAATAGATGTCAACAAAATAGAGAGAGTACAGAGGAGATTTACTAGAATGTTGCCTGGGTTTCAGCAACTAAGTTACAGGGAAAGGTTGAACAAGTTAGGGCTTTATTCTTTGGAGCGCAGAAGGTTAAGGGGGGACTTGATAGAGGTTTTTAAAATGATGAGAGGGATAGACAGAGTTGACGTGGAAAAGCTTTTCCCACTGAGAGTAGGGAAGATTCAAACAAGGGGACATGACTTGAGAATTAAGGGACTGAAGTTTAGGGGTAACATGAGGGGGAACTTCTTTACTCAGAGAGTGGTAGCTGTGTGGAATGAGCTTCCAGTGAAGGTGGTGGAGGCAGGTTTGTTTTTATAATTTAAAAATAAATTGGATAGTTATATGGATGGGAAGGGAATGGAGGGTTATGGTCTGAGCGCTGGTATATGGGGACTAGGGGAGATTATGTGTTCGGCCCAGACTAGAAGGGCTGAGTTGGCCTTTTCCGTGCTGTAATTGTTATATGGTTATATGGTTATATGGTTAGTGGAAACATCCACTTTATCCAGGCCTTTTACTATTTGGAAAGTTTCAATGAGGTCTCCCCTCATCCTAAACTCCAGTGAGCCGTCAAACGCTCCTCATATGTTAACTCAAGCATCCCCGGGTTAATTCTTGTAAACCTCCTCTTAGGCCGTGGGCCGAGGAGCTTTATTCTGCAGTTTCGTGACCCAAGTCACCAAACTACATGAAATTTTCACATATTGTGTAAAAAAATGTATATAAATCACCCCTGAAATTCGATATGAAGAGACTTACACATTTTTATTAAATTAGAGAAAAACCGGGAAAATGTCGGGAATTTTTTAGTCCAATCAAAGCACGTTTAACATTGAGTTGTCTGCCAGTTGGCCAATCACGCGCTTTGTTTCAGGCTAGCACACAACATGGCTGAGGGGGCTTCACAGATGCCTGTTTTACTGGAGATTCCGATGTGTTGTTCTGGTCACTAATGCCAGCGTGTTGTAGAGTAATAAGTCTTTAACAAATAATCTCGGAGCTGCCTGCGAAAACTTACCGGGAAAAAGTGCTCCGATCGCGGGACATAGGTACTCGCAGTAAATAGCGATCGATATCCCTCCGGTTTTCGTTATCGGGGTCTGAAAACGACCGCTACAGACATCACTATGTACAGCCCCACCCGCGGAGATGATCCGCGGCTCCGCGATCGAGAATCGGCCGCTTATTAATTGAGACCAGGCAGGCAGGTGCACCACCTAGTTTCTCTCAGATCTGAGATCTTAGAACATAGAAAATGGAAAGGTACTTCACAGGACAGGCTGCTTGCCCCAACATGATGCCAAGCAAAGAAATCTTCTCTGCCTGTACATCTTCTATACCCCTCCATTCCCTGCTTATCCATGTGCCTATCTAAAATCCGCTTAAACAACACTAGTGTATCTGCCTCTACCACCGTCCCAGTCAGGCACCTCCACCCTCTGGCTAAAAAAAAAGCCCTGCACATCTCCTTTAAACTTTGGCAGTCTCATCTTAAAGCTCAGCCCACTAGGCTTTGACTTTTCTACCCAGGGAAAACGTTTGTTGCCTTTCTACCACCCTATGTCTCTCGTCATTTTATATACTTCCAACGTCTCCCCTCAACCTCTGGCAATCCAAAGAAACCAATCCAAGTCTGTCCAACCTCTCCTCATAGCTAATAACCTTAACCCTCTAATCTAAGCCCTGTTCTTCATTTTCAGTTGTGTAGTTTAGAGATACAGCAGAGAAACCGGCACTTTGGACCACCGAGTCCGCGCTGACCAACGATGTCCGCACATTAACGCTATCCTACACACACTAAGGACAATTAACCTACGAACCTGCACGTCTTTGGAGAGTGGGAGGAAACCGTAGATCTTGGAGAAAATCCATGCGGGCATGGGGAGAAGGTATAAACTCCGTACAGACAGCACCCGTAGTCGGGATCGAACCCGGTCCCTGGCGCTGTAAGGCAGCAACTCTGCTGCTGAGCCATTGTGAAGCCCTTTTCTTCGCTTGATTAAAGGTAGAGGTCTAACGGAATATCTCAGCAGCCTCTCAGAACTGTCAAGGTCATCTATGACCCTCACATACCTAATGCCACAAGATGAAGTTACCAAGTCCAGAGGCAGTCAGCACCCACATGGACCACCTTGGCTGCAATTCTGTCTTTAATGTGAGCGCTCAGTACTCCACCCTAAAACAGCCTTTCAAATCCAACCTTGCTCTATAATAGTAAGATTAAACGAGAACTTACTAGTTTGAAGTTTGATCCTTATTTTATGAGGAGTCACACAGAGAGTGGTGAATCTCTGGAACTCTCTGCCACAGAGGGTAGTTGAGGCCAGTTCATTGGCTATATTTAAGAGGTAGTTAGATGTGGCCCTTGTGGCTAAGGGGATCAGGGGGTATGGAGAGAAGGGAGGTACGGGATACTGAGTTGGATGATCAGCCATGATCATATTGAATGGCGGTGCAGGCTCGAAGGGCCGAATGGCCTACTCCTGCACCTAATTTCTATGTTTCTCTGTCTCTATGAGGGATTACGTGAAGAACCCGCCAGCCCGCATGCGCGTCAATCTTCAAAGCAGCGGTGTGAAGTCACAGATAACAGATGTTGAACTGAAGATAGTAAGATTCGAGAACTAGAACTACCAGCTGACTTTTATGAGGAGGGGTTGGGAGCGGAGGGTACGTAATCCCTCACCATACCTCCTCATAAAATAAAGATCAAACTTCAAACTGGTAAGTTTTTGTTTAATCTTACTATTTTACTTCGGAGTCACGTGAGTGAGTACGTGAAGATTTCAAAGCTCTGTGACTTCATGCCGTGGAAACGAGTCCATGCGTCACACACTGCATTAGTTGACCAAGGAAGAATGGAAAATTTATGTCAGACATGACATAAATTAAAACATGCTGATGATTTAATGGACAAAATAACAATAGTAACCTCTCTCACCCGAGACGAGACTATAAAATGGAACTTAAAATGGAGTTTGCAAATACACTCGGTCTGGCTAAGGGTTTGTTATAGAACATCTGAAACGTGCGCTCTGAGGACCATCCTGCGGCCGCTAGGATATGGTCCAGCGGGACGTCCATGACCCTCGCTGTGAATGTAGCTGCAGCCCTGGTGGAATGAGATTTGAATATTTCAATATCTACACCAACATCAGCCAGAACCTGTTTCAACCACCTGGAGATGGTCTGAGCTGAAACCTTTTTATGCGGTTTCTTGTGACTAATAAATAATGCTAGTTCTGACCCCCTTGGTGATCTTAATATATTGCTGGAGGTGTGTGACCACACATAACCGGGGGTCCAATGGGTATGCCATGAATAGTAGTTTAAAGCCGGAAGTACCTGGTCTACTATGTTTGATTGGATCATACACAGAAAAGGTTATACCACTGGCAGAAGTGATCATCCTATCCAGACATAGCTTCTGCAACGACTGGACTCATTGAGCTGACACTAGTGCCATGAGCATCACTACCTTGTACGTGAGCCGGAGTAGGGACAGGGATGTTGCTGGAGCACATTGGCGAAACAGTGTTAGTACCACACCTACATCCCATATTTCCGTGTATCTGGACCTGGGAGGGTTCGAGTTGAAGATACCCCTCATGAACCTGGATATTAATGGGTGAGACCCAACAGAGTGGTGTCCCGAGCTCGGCAACAAGTATGACGACAATGCACTTCTGGCCCAATTTAGAGCACTATAACTCAATCTCTCGTCAAAATGAAGTTTTGAGAGGAATTCCAAAACATTGGTTATGTGCGCTGTGTCATACGAGATATTAGATTGCAAACAGAACACTTATATATCCATATAACCATATAACATTTACAGCACAGAAACAGGCCATTTCGACCCTTCTAGTCCGTGCTGAACACATAATCTCCCCTAGTCCCATATACCTGCGCTCAGACCATAACCCTCCATTCCCTTCCCATCCATATAACTATCCAATTTATTTTTAAATGATAAAAACGAACCTGCCTCCACCACCTTAACTGGAATCTCATTCCACACAGCTACCACTCTCTGAGTAAAGAAGTTCCCCCTCATGTTACCCTTAAACTTCAGTCCCTTAATTCTCAAGTCATGTCCCCTTGTTTGAATCTTCCCTACTCTCAGTGGGAAAAGCTTTTCCACGTCAACTCTGTCTATCCCTCTCATCATTTAAAAAACCTGTATCAAGTCCCCCCTTAACCTTCTGCTCTCCAAAGAATAAAGCCCTAACTTGTTCAACCTTTCTCTGCACTTCCCATTTCTTTATGTAGGAGATGTATTGTTTTTTAGTGCTGTCTCTCCAGGCCGCAGTTAGCACATCCACCGTACGATCACATAGTCCAAGCCCGAGGAAAGGTCTTCTTAGAATCTGCAAACCAATAAGTTTAGCCGATCATGTAGAGGATGTTCTTCCCCAGTGATGTGGTGAATTAGCAGATTCCTGTATTTGGGAACTGCCATGAAGGGTTGTATGATCATACCCAGAATGAGTGGATACCATGGCTGTGTGGGCCAGTCAGGGACTATTAGAATGCCCGAGGCAGAGTCTTGCTTAATTTTAAGTAGGCATCGACTGACAAGGCAGATGGGGGAAATGCATAGAAAAACATTCCTCCACAATGTAGCGAGAATGCATCTACCGTTACTGCCCCTGGGTCTGGTTCCCATGCAACATACTTCGGTAACTGATGATTTAGTCTGGATGCAAACAAATCTATATCCGGTGTTCCATACCTAGAGATAATATCATTAAACACTTTATGATTCAACATTAATTCTGTGTTGTGATTGAATTTGCATGACCTGGTGTCCACCAACGTATTGAACCTACTTGGTAGGTAGGTAGCTGAAACCCAAATATTTCTTGCAATGCACCAGGGCCAAATGAGGTTAGCCAATTTGGTTACACAGGATACTGACTTGAATCCACCCATGTGATTTATGTATGCCACTGCTGTGGTTTTATCAATCTGTAATTGAACATGCACATGATGCATATTCCCGCAATAAGCCCTCAATCCATAGAGAGCTGCCAGCAACTCCAAATAATTAACACCATGTAATTGAAGAAATGATAGCTCATGCATGTTCCATCTGCCACCGCAGCTAGAGATGGTGTCAGTAGCGCCCCATCCCAGAGCACTGGCATCAGTTTGTAAAATAACTGAAGGACTGTCAACCAAAATATTGCTATAGCAATGCCGAATATTGGACTTCCACCATTGTAACTCAGCAATGGCTTCAGCCGGCAATTGCATAGGCCTATCAAAGTGACCTAAATGGTGTTTAAGTGCCTGCACCTTTGCTCGTTGTAATTGTTGATAATGCAAAGGCCCAAATTTTGCAGCTGGGAAAGCAGCCACTAATTTGCCAATTAAACTGGTCGAATAAAAGGCTGCTGCTTCGTTATGAGGTAATTACAGGCTTCTATTAACTCAAATCTCTTGCCCAAGGCAGTGTTACAGACATGTGAACAGAGCTAATGGTGAATCCCAAATAATCCATAACTCGGGATGGTGTCAACTTGGATTTAACTGGATGGATGAGCAACCCCAACCGCTCAAACAAGAGCTTGGTGGCTGAGACGGCTGAAATAGCCAATTCTAGTCTTTCCTATAATAAGGATATCACCCAAGTATGCCATTACTATGTGTTTTTGAGCTCCAAAAAGCGCAAGTACTGGTTTCAATAATTTAGTGAATAATCTGGGGACAGAAGTCAACCCATTAGGCAATGCTTTAAACTGGCATAGCTGCCCCATCCAGTTGAATTTTAAGTATTTTCGGTGATCCTTATGAATGGGCACTGAATAGTATGTATCTTTAAGATCGATGCATGCCATATAACATCCCTTGGAAATCAATTGTTTGGCAGTAACAACATTTTCCATTTTGAAATGTCTGTACTGCACAAAGGTGTTCAGTTGGGTCAAGTCAAGGATGATTCGGCATACCCCATCTTTCCTTTGTCTTGTAAATATATTGGACACGAATTGTGAGATTCGTGATTCAACATCTCAATTACCCTTTTTGAATATAATGACTGAATTTCAGCTTGTACATCCAAACCGTCCTGTTGTGAACGAACAGAGGTTCGGTTTGGAGTATGCTGCGTGGGTGGAAGTGAATCAGAAAACTAAATTTGGAACCCATCTATATTGTGCAGTATAAACAAATCTGATGTTATCCAACGCCATTCATTCAAAAAGAAACATTATCTCCCACCAACATGTGATTGACCCACACACCGCATGTTCCATAGAGAACCAGACCCACCTACCTCCATGGTTACTGGTGGATTTGCGGTGTTTATTTCCGCCCCGATTTTTGAGGGGTAGAGATGCTGGAGTGCACCAATAGCGCATCTTCGATGTCGGCCGGCCTGAGCCTTGTCCTAAAAAAGACCTTTGACTGGTTCTTTCGGTCCTCGAGCTGGCACTGGTTTCTGCGGAAAGTCTGCTGCTGGTAGAGGCATAGGGGTGCTGCCGTCGGAACGACGAAGGTCTGTTCGCTGGTGGAACTCTGAGTAGCCCCACAGCCTTTGACATGTCGTCCAGGTCCTTGACTTGTTTGGACAGATCTTCCCCAAATAAATAATTTGGCGGCTGCACATTGCTGGACCTGCAAAATCCCGCAAACTTGGGATTCAGGACAGGACGAATGGCATTTTTGCGGAAGCAATTTATCTCAAAATGTGCATTGCACATCAATGCCAATGCGTCCTGTTGTACCTCCGACAGGGAGCTTCCGTCCACTGACCCTGGCGAAGGCCGTGACCCCAGACGCTAGCAGGTTCAGGATCCTTTTGAGTTTAACCTCTTGAGTCTTGATGCCTCCACCTATGTAACTCCAGATGGAGCTATTTACAGCCAGGACTCAGTTGAGCGAGGCACAGTTGCTGGGCGTGTGGTATTTTATGGCCGTTTCCATCATTACCTGCTCCTGTAGCTGGCGTAAAACTAGGTAATAGATGCCGTCCGCCAATTCTTCGTCCAGTGGCTCACCGACAAGCGACGGCATCGCAAATTTCGATACCATAATGGGTACCTCTGCTTCATGCAGGTCCCGTGACATGGAACATTCCCCCGACATACCACTGAAGTGCGAGTCAGCCCAGGACTGATGACCTACGCTCCCTTCCTCAGATAGGCAGATATAATCCAGCCCTGCACCAGGCGCTGCCGAGGGCTCCCGAGACCCGTGCTGATATGACTCCGGTCCATGGAGTATATCATGCTGGAGCATCTTCTCCATGGGAAAGACATCCAAGGATGCTCCCCGCTCGTCTGAGTCAACCGGCCTGTTGGACTTCTGTTTGGCCTTCCCGCCTCTCGGGGTAGCCAAGGTGCGTTCCATGGGCACCGAGTCTGAAGTCGCTGGCTGCACCGGCAGCGACCGTGATGGTGAAACCGACGGCCGCCCGCTAACCGCACTCCCGCAGTCTTCCATAGCGGTTCTCCCCGCGGCCTGTCTGGACTTCACCCTCGCCTTGTCCATTGCTGTTCGTTCTTGAAATGCTACAACAAGAAACTAAGAAACGACCGCAGACTAAGTTCGAGAACTTACCTGAGGGTCTTTAAACTTACCACTGGTGGAGCGATGCGCCTACCAGCCAGTCGCGGCGCCATGCGTTAGACGTAATGATGCGCATGCGGGCTGGCGGGTTCTTCACGTAGTCACTCTTGTGACTCTGAAGTAAAATGGAGTTTAGCGAGTCCAACCAACAAAAATGATGTCTCTGAAACAAATGGCACATCCGCTGAAGTTCTACAACTCAACGCTGAAGAACTTTATTCACCAATCCATAATCTCACCTTTTGCAAATGGGAGGAAGAACTGGCACGGTGGCGTGGCAGTAGAGTTGCTGCCTTACAACGCAAGACACCCAGGTTCGATCCTGACTACGGGTGCTGGCTGAACGGAGTTTGTACGTTCTTCCCGTGAACTGTGTGGGTTTTCTCCAGAATCTTGGGTTTCCTCCCACACTCCAAAGACATACAGGTTTGTAGGTTAATTAGTTTGGTATAATTGTAAATTATCCCTAGTATGTGTAGAGTAGTGTTAGTGTGCAGCATCACTGGTTGGCACAGAGGGGAAAGGGCCTCTTTCTCTGCTGTGTCTCTAAACTAAACTAATATAGCAGGAACCCATGAGGATACCATAATCATGGCCGTCTTCGATAAAAGAGATAAATTCAATGATGGTGACTGCAGTGAGGTTTCCCTGCAGCTTGGCAAAGTACAATGCTGGGACTGGGACTGCACCAAAGTACATGTTATTCCCTACTTCCAAACCCCATTCCCTCCTCACCACATCCCCTCAGACGGGACTGATCCTTGCCCACCAGACTGCACCAATCCATCATCTCATTCCTCCTCAACAACTCCAAGCCTCCATTTCATGATCCTCCACAGCCGAATTCCTGATCAGTTTTAGTCCTGGTCCCTGATTGTTGATCAGCCCTGCTCCCGATCCCCTGATCCCTCATTCTTGCTCCTGATTCCTGATCACTGGAACTCTAATCCCTGAGCATCACTGACCACAATAATCTCTGCAGTTTCAAATACCCACTTCATCAAAGTCACACTGGTGAGTGTCAAAGGGCCATTACAAATTCTAGACCTTTGTACTTGGTGAAACTGAGACATGTTGGCCGGTGTGGTCAAGTTGGGCTGAAGGGCCTGTTTCCACACTGTATCACTCTATGACTCTATGACTCTATGATAAAAAACTAATATATTGTTTCTTTGCTCAAATTGGGGCACATATGTACCAGTGTGAGAACAGCATGTCATTGTTTCACAATTCAGGAGGAGCACTGTTAGCAGAAGATTCATTTTAAAAATACTTACCTTCCTGTGACATTCTCCAGCTTTTACAGATTAGTGGTTAACTGGTTTAAGAGGCAAATACACTGACGGAGCATTGCATATTGTAGACTATAATCAGCTATATGAAAACCTGAAAGCAAATTTATCTCTGTACTGATATAGGACATGTATCTGATGATGGAGACACAAGAAACTGCAGATGTTATAATCTTGAGCAGAAAACAAAGAGATCCGTCTGAAAAAAGGTCGTGAATCAAAACGTCACCTCTCCATGCCCTCCACAAATGCTGCCTGACCCACTGAGTTCATCAAGTACTATATTAATCGTCTAATGGTGGAGTAAGAAATGCATAATGGATATAAAGCAGGTAATGTCATTGAATCAGTCCCAGAATAAAACTCAGATTTTCCCAGGTATCCTGTCCAAGTTTGTTTTAATTATGTACCTGCAACAAGGCATCTTCACATTAAAGGGCAACATCTTCTGACAATTGGGGCACTAGCCATAGTGTTTAGTACCAAGATAGACACAAAATGCTGGAGTAACTCAGGCAGCATCTCTGGAGAGGAGAAATGGGTGATGTTTCAGGTCGAGACCCTTCTTCAGACCATTATTTGTCCCACTGAGTTACTCCAGCATTTTGTGTCTATCTTTGATTTAAACCAGCATCTGCAGTTCTTTCCTACGTAGTTCAGTACCCTTGGTGATGTATAGTTTGAAAGGCTTGCAGCTGCAATATATGCACTATCAATGTAGCAAGTAATTAAACATTATATTCATGCGTTGAGTACATAATATATTGTACTCCATTAAGAAGGAAGCAGTTTGGCTGTAAAACAATCTTCATTGCTTCTTGTGGAGGATCAACAGTAACTGATTAGTCACCATTTGAATGAATGGATGAATGAATGAATACATTTATTGGCCAAGTATCCACATACAAGGAATTTGCCTTGGTGCTCCGCCAGTAAGTGATAACATGACATACAGTGACACACATAAAACATCTATGCATCTTCTATCCATCTATACTTAACTAAAACTCTCATATTGTCCTCTTCCGGTTTGCGTTGTTTTTAGATTTGCGAAAGAACAGTACCCGATAGCGCTACGATTTTTCGCCACCTTACTCCATTCTCCTGTGCTGCAAGTGCACCAAGTTTTGTTCCGATCGGTGAAATATTAGAAAAGTTATTGGTCTTCCTTCCTGTGACGGTGACGCCCCTTCCGGCTCCCGCTGTGAATCCACGGCGGCAAGGATAATAAAGCTGAAGGAACGAAGTGAGCAGAGTGTGGGCGGGGCTGTGGCCGCGGGTGTGCAGCCGCCGCCACCACTACTGATGATGAGCCGGGAGCCACTGAGTGAGGCTCGATCCGGGGCCGGGAGCCATTGAGTGAGGTCAGAGTCAGGGGCGGGAACCATTTAGTGAGTTCGGGACTGGGAGCCGCTGAGTGAGTCTGGAGCTGGGGCTGGGAGCCGCTGAGTTTGACCCCCTCCCCCATCCCACGCCCCCTCCCCCTCCCCCTCCCCCATCCCCCCCACACACCCCCAACCCACAAACTCCCCTCCCCACACATGCCCGCCCACACACCCATCCCCCCTCCCCCACAACTCCCCTCCCCTACAGCCCCCTCCCCTACAAACCCCACCCCCCACACCACACCCACCCACACACCACTAAACCCCCCACAACCCTCCTTCCCCACAGACCCCCCCCCCCCCCCCCCCGCCACACACCCAGCCCGCCACACAGCGGTAGGCCATGGTAGCGGTAGGCCACGGCAGGGGCAGGGACAGGGGGGGCAGGGGCAGGGCAGGGGCAGGGGCAGGGGCAGGGCAGGCCATGGCCACCATCGGCCTCTGACAGGCCCTGTCTGAAGCCATCCCCCTCACCAGGCCGCAGAATGCTCCCACTGGCCCCCAACAACCCCCCGCTTGAGGCCGACCCCCTCCCCCAGCTGCAGACGTTGCCACCGGCCCCAGCCAGAAGCTGGTGGGGAGCGGCAGCGGTGGGCTACGACAGTGTTAGGCAACGGCAGCGGCATCAGTAGGCCCCAACAGCGTTAGGCGGCGGCAGCAGCAGGGGTAGGCAGCGGCTGTTGTAGGCCAAGGCAGCGCTCCCCCCTGTCACCACCGGCCCCCACCGGCCTCCACTGGCCCCTCACCTCCCCCAGCTGCAGGACGCTCCTCCTCCCCGCCACCTGCCCCCCCGACAACCCCGTCTGAAGCCGTCCCCCTCCCCGGGCTGCAGAACGCACCAAGAGATGAAACAAGAAAGAATGGACTGAATAAATCTCATCTTTAACGTTTAAATTGTTGTTACATATTCAATGTCACAATGGGAACCCAATGGGTGGGAATGTCTGCGTCGCCGGAGAGTCGCTCAGAATGGATGCGTGGGAGTTGAGGGGGGGATGGAATGAATGCTGAACGTTTCCCCCCACCCCCACAGGCCCCCGACAGCTCCTGCCTGAAGCTGCCCCCCCTCTTCCGGCTGCAGGACGCTCCCCCCCCACCCCTACGGGATCAGGGGCGTCACAACGGGAACCCGTCAGCCGCGCCTGCACAGTTGGGGGCTATGTGTGAGTGGTGGAATATTGCGTTGGTGGACCAGGCCTCCCGTGTGACAATGGGACCCAATGTGTGAATTAAATACAATACCAGAGCAATAGGAGGCTACAGGTTATTGGTTATTGAGTAGAGCTACTTCTCATGTAAATAAGCTGTTTTTATGTCTTGCTGTGGCAGTTTGTGTCGCCTTCCAGAGGGAAGTGATTCAAAGAGTTTATGGCCAGGGTGAGAGGGGTCAGAGATGATATTGCCCATATCCCTCTAATCCTTTCCTATCCATGTACTTGTCCAAATGTCTTACAAACATGTAATTGTACCCATCTCAACCACTCCTAAAATCATACAGCTTTCAAACAAGCCCTGTAGCCCAACTTGCCCATGCCCCATCATAGAAACATAGAAACATAGAAATTAGGTGCAGGAGTAGGCCATTCGGCCCTTCGAGCCTGCACCGCCATTCAATATGATCATGGCTGATCATCCAACTCAGTATCCTGTACCTGCCTTCTCTCCGTACCCTCTGATCCCCTTAGCCACAAGGGCCACATCTAACTCCCTCTTAAATATAGCCAATGAACTGGCCTCGACTACCCTCTGCGGCAGAGAGTTCCAGAGATTCACCACTCTCTGTGTGAAAAAAGTTATTCTCAGGCATCTACACTAGACCCATTGCCTGAGTTTGGCCTATATCCCACTAAGCCTGTCCTATCCATGTACCAGTCCAAATGTCTTTTCAATGTTGTTATATTACCTGCCTCACCTACCCCCCCTCTCCCCCCCCCCCCACCCCCAACCCCCCCTAAAGCAGTCCATACCATATATTCACCACCCTTTGTGCAAATTAAATTACCCATCAGGTTCTCATTAAATCTTTCCCATCTCATTTTAAACTTCTCGTACACCTCTATAAGATCACTCCTCATTCCCCTGCACTCCAAGGAGCCAGGCCTGCCCAACTTGTCCCTATAGCTCAGGCCCTCATGTCCTGGCAATGTCATTATCTTCTCTGCAAATGAACAACATCTTTCCTGCGGCAGGGTGACCAAAACTGAACCCAATAGTTCAGTATTCAGTTTTGGTCAGTGATCCAATGGACCCAATTTGCACAGCGCCAGAGCGGCTGTTTCTCAGCGCCAAAAGCCCGGGTTCGATCCTGACTCTGGATCGGGTGCTCAGGTGCTCTCTGTGCGGAGTTTGTACGTTCTTCCTGTGACAGAGTGGTTTTTCCCAGGTGCTCTAGTTTCCTCCCACATTCTAAAGACATGCAAGTTTGAAGGTTCATTTGCTCTGTAACTTGCTGCTAGTGTATAGGATTCAAACTTGGGATAATATAGAATTAGTATAGGGGTGATACATTGTCGGCCATCAGAGTGGGCAGAAGGGCTTGTTTCCTCATTGTATCTCTAAAAGAAATACTACAAATGTGGTCTCGCCAACGTCTTATCCAAATTTAACATCCCAACATCTGTACTCAATATGTGTAAGAAGGGTCTCGACCTGAAACATCACCCATTCCTTCTTTCCACAGATGCTGCCTGTCTCGCTGAGTTACTCCAGCTTTTTGTGTCTATCTTTCGCTATACTCAATACCCCGACTGACAAAGGCCAATGTACTGAAAGCCACAACCACCGTACCTATCTGTGATGCCACTTTCAGGGAACCATGTACCTGCACTCCTAGATCACTATGCTCTACAACACTACCTGCATGGGATTAGCCTGGGAAGAATGGCCCTGCCGTTCATTGTGAAGTTCCTGCCCTGGTTTGACTTTGCAAAATATAACACCTCGTACTTATCAGCATTAAAATCCATTAAACATTTCTCTACCCACTTGCCCAATTGATCAGGAACCTGCTGTAATTTTTGATGACCATCTTTGCTTCACCTCTGGCAGCTCCATATACCTGTGTGAAAAACATGTCGGCAGTTCCCCTTTAAATCTTTCTGCTCTCAACTTACGCATCAACCTTCTTGTTTAGCCTCCCCTATTCTGGGAAAAATACTGTGACAATGCATTTTATCTGTACCTCTGTTTTGATAAATCTCTAGCCGATCTCCTTTCATCCTTTTTTTCTGTGGGGAAAACAGTCCCAGATATCCAGTATCTCACACCACTTAGAATAGTACAGCACAGGAGCAATGTTTGCCCTGGACATGATGTCTCGCTAGACTGATCTCATCTGCCTGTTCATGATCCATATCTCTCCATTCCCTGAACATCCATGTGCCTATCTAGAAGCATCTTTACCATCCCTATCCTATCTGCCTCCACCACCCATGGCAGTGCATTCCAGGCCTCCACCACTCTTTTAAAACCTACCGAGGACATCCCCGTTAAATAATCCCTCTTTCATCTTGTATCTACACCCTCTAGTGTTGGACGTTTCTGGCCTGGGAACAAGTTTCTGACTACCTGACCTTTCTTTACCTTTTAATTATATATATTACTATCATCTCCCCTCATCCTTCAACATTTCAGAGAAAACAATCCAAGTCCATCCAACCTGTAGCTGAAACCCTCTAATCCAGGCAGCATTTTGATAAAGCTCCTCAGTACACTGTCTGAAGCCTTCACATCTTTTCTGTAATGGGGCAACCATAACATCATGCATTATTCCAAATGCGGCCTAACCAAAATCCGATAGAGCTGCAATTTGGCTACCCGACTCTTATAATCAATGTCCGTAGCAATGAAGACAAGCATACCATAAGCCTTCTTTACCACTCTATCTACGTGCTGCCATCTTCAGTCAGCTATGGATTTGGACTCCAAGATCACTCTGCATTGCAATTCTGTTAAGGGTCTTGAAATTCACCGTAGAATCTCTTCTCACATTCAACCCCCCAAAGAGCAACAAATCCTTACAGCTCATGTTTTGCAGACCAGGCAACAGCCATGTGAACATTTTCTGCACCCTCCCCAACTACTTTACTACAGTGGAGCATGACCACATTCCCAAGAACAGCCAGAGGAATGGTTGATGGAGCTTAATACAGATGAGTGCCAGTTGCTAACCAGGGCAGGGCCCACACAGTGAATAGTGTTGTAGAGGGATCTAGGACGTGCAGGTACATAGTTTCTTGAAAGTAACGTCACAGATAGATAGGTTGGTCAAGAAGGTTTTTGGCTCATTGGCCTTTGTCAGTCAGAGTATTGAGTATAGAAGTTGGGAGGTTATCTTACTGTGAGTGAGGCCACACTTGGAGTATTGTGTTCAGTTTTGGTCACTTAGTTATAGAAAAGATATGACAATAGACAATAGACAATAGACAATAGGTGCAGGAGTAGGCCATACGGCCCTTCGAGCCAGCACCGCCATTCAATGTGATCATGGCTGATCATCCCCAATCAGTACCCCGTTCCTGCCTTCTCCCCATATCCCCTGACTCCGCTATTTTTAAGAGCCATATCTAGCTCTCTCTTGAAAGCATCCAGAGAACCTGCCTCCACCACCCTCTGAGGCAGAGAATTCCACAGACTCACAATTCTGTGTGAGAAAAAGTGTTTCCTTGTCCCCATTCCAAATGCTCACCCCTTATTCTTAAACTGTGGCCCCTGGTTCTGGACTCCCCCAACATCGGGAATATGTTTCCTGCCTCTAGCGTGTCCAAACCCTTAACAATCTTATGTGTTTCAATAAAATCCTCTCATCCTTCTAAATTCCAGAGTGTACAAGCCCAGCTGCTCTATTCTCTCAGCATATGACAGTCCCGCCATCCCGGGAATTAACCTTGTAAACCTACGCTGCACTCCCTCAATAGCAAGAATGTCCTTCCTCAAATTAGGGGACCAAAACTGCACCCAAAACTCCAGATGTGGTCGCACTAGGGCTCTGTACTACTGCAGAAGCACCTCTTTTGCTCTTATACTTGACTCCTCGTGTTATAAAGGCCAACATGCCATTCTCTTTCTTCACTGCCTGCTGTACCTGCATGCTTACTTTCATTGACTGATGAACAAGGACCCCCCGATCCTGTTGTACTTCCCCTTTTCCCAACTTGACGCCATTTAGATAGTAATCTGCCTTCCTGTTTTTTATACCAAAGTGGATAACTTCACATTTATCCGCATTAAACTTCATCTGCCATGCATCTGCCCACTCCTCCAACCTGTCCAAGTCACCCTGCATTCTCATTACATCCGCCTCACAGTTCTGAGTTGGATGGTACAGGATACCGAGTTGGATGATCAGCCATGATCATATTGAATGGCGGTGCAGGCTCGAAGGGCCGAATGGCCTACTCCTGCACCTATTTTCTATGTTTCTATGTTTCACACTGCCACCCAGCTTTGTGTCATCTGCAAATTTGCTAATGTTATTTTGTATCCCTTCATCCAAACCATTGATGTATATTGTAAATAGCTGCGGTCTTGTGAAGCTGGAAAGGTTGCAGTGAAGATTTACGAGGATACTGCCAGGAATCAAGGGCATGAACTATAGGGAGCGGTTCAGCAGGCTACGACTTTATTCCTTGCGGCACAGGAGGATGAGGGGTGATCTTATAGAGGTGTTTAAGATCATGAGAGGGATAGCTAGGGTAAATGCGCAATGTTTTTTACTCAGAGCAGGGGAATTATGAACCAGAGGACATAAATTTAAGATGAAGGGGTAAAGACTTAATCAGAAGCTGAGGGGCAAATTCTTTGCACAATGGGTGGTGAGTATTTGTAACAAATTGCTGGAGGAGTTAGTTGAGGTCGGTACTATAACAATGTTTTAAAATAATATGGACATGTACATGGATAGGATAGGTTTAGAGGAATATAGGCCACACACAGGCGCGTGGGACTAGTGTACTTGGGGCATGCTGGTCATTGTGGGCAAGTTGAACCATGCTGTATGACTCTATGACTGTGACTTCTTCTTCTTGTATACGGCATGTACAGCCGACAGTTGTAGGTCAACTTGTTCTATTTGATTTTGTTTGTGCAAGTCGGGTTAATTGCATTAGTCGCAACAGGGTGGACCACATGAAGGTTGCAATCTCCCACCACATTCTGTGACCCTGTGTCCCTGTGTCCCTGTGTCCCTGTGTCCCTGTGTCTCTGTGTCTCTCTGTCTCTGTGTCTCTGTGTCCCTGTGTCCCTGTGTCTCTCTGTCTCTGTGTCCCTGTGTGCTGTGTCCCTGTGTCTCTGTGTCTCTGTGTCCCTGTGTCTCTGTGTCCCTGTGTCTCTGTGTCTCTGTGTCCCTGTGACCCTGTGTCCCTGTGTCTCTGTGTCTCTCTGTGACTGTGTCCTGTGACTTTGCTGTGATTCTGTCTCTCTGTCTCTGTGTCTCTGTGTCTCTGTGTCTCTGTGTCTCTGTGTCTCTGTGTCCCTGTGTCCCTGTCCCTGTGTCTCTGTGTCTCTCTGTCTCTGTGTCTCTGTGTCTCTGTGTCTCTGTGTCTCTGTGTCTCTGTGTCTGTGTCTGTGTCTCTGTGTCTCTGTGTCACTGTCTCTCTGTGTCTCTGTGTCTCTGTGTCTCTGTGTCTCTGTGTCTCTGTGTCTCTGTGTCTCTGTGTCTCTCTGTCTCTGTGTCTCTGTGTCTCTGTGTCCCTGTGTCTCTGTGTCTCTGTGTCTCTGTGTCTCTGTGTCTGTGTCCCTGTGTCTCTGTGTCTGTGTCTCTGTGTCTCCGTGTCTCCGTGTCTCCGTGTCTCCGTGTCTCTGTGTCTCTGTGTCTCTGTGTCCCTGTGTCCCTGTGTCCCTGTGTCCCTGTGTCTCTGTGTCTCTGTGTCTCTGTGTCTCTGTGTCCCTGTGTCTCTGTGTCCCTGTGTCCCTGTGTCCCTGTGTCCCTGTGTCTCTGTGTCCCTGTGTCCCTGTGTCCCTGTGTCCCTGTGTCCCTGTGTCCCTGTGTCCCTGTGTCTCTGTGTCCCTGTGTCTCTGTCCCTCTGTCACTGTGTCTCTGTGTCTCTGTGTCCCTGTGTCTCTGTGTCCCTGTGTCCCTGTGTCCCTGTGTCTCTGTGTCCCTGTGTCTCTGTGTCTCTGTGTCCCTGTGTCCCTGTCCCTGTGTCTCTGTGTCCCTGTGTCCCTGTGTCCCTGTGTCCCTGTGTCTCTGTGACTCTGTGGCTCTGTGGGGTTGGCTGTAAACAATAGGGAACGTCCACATTGTGAGAACTAACTGAAAATACCTGTTCACTTGTGGGGACTTCCCTCCTGGACATCTCAACTGTTTAAGAGAGGGACACATCTTGAACCATTAGACCCGAGGAAGACGATTGATGCTTCGCCAATCCCAGCCGCATCTGTATCTCAGGGCCGGAGATCTGGGTCTGACTGTCTGTGTGGAGTGCAACAGGAATTCAATGGGCTGAAGGGCCTGTTTCCAAACTCTATCTCTAAACTAAAGAACAGTGGCTCTCTCCCTCACAGGGTGGACTCTACATGTTATGTTTTGAATCCCTCCCGCACCAGTGTTTGGGGAAGATATGAAGGAATTCTCAGGGATTTATTAGGAGGGAGGGGATTGCAAAAGCCAACTTGTTAGCTAGTTCCTTCTGTCTTCCCACATAT